>NC_090259.1:49592766-49595266 GCF_037325665.1 Littorina saxatilis
GTTTGTGGAAATGTTTAAAGGGTCTCTTTGGCACAGCTTTGAGCTCGTCGTTTGTGGAAATGTTTAAAGGGTCTCTTTGGCACAGCTTTGAGCTCGTCGTTTGTGGAAATGTTTAAAGGGTCTCTTTGGCACAGCTTTGAGCTCGTCGTTTGTGGAAATGTTTAAAGGGTCTCTTTGGCACAGCTTTGAGCTCATCGTTTGTGGAAATGTTTAAAGGGTCTCTTTGGCACAGCTTTGAGCTCATCGTTTGTGGAAATGTTTAAAGGGTCTCTTTGGCACAGCTTTGAGCTCATCGTTTGTGGAAATGTTTAAAGGGTCTCTTTGGTACAGCTTTGAGCTCGTCGTTTGTGGAAATGTTTAAAGGGTCTCTTTGGTACAGCTTTGAGCTCGTCGTTTGTGGAAATGTTTAAAGGGTCTCTTTGGCACAGCTTTGAGCTCATCGTTTGTGGAAATGTTTAAAGAGTCTGTTTGGCACAGCTTTGAGCTCGTCGTTTGTGGAAATGTTGAAAGGGTCTCTTTGGCACAGCTTTGAGCTCATCATTTGTGGAAATGTTTAAAGGGTCTGTTTGGCACAGAGAAGGGTTAAGTCACACCAG
The DNA here is from genome assembly GCF_037325665.1 of Littorina saxatilis. Lineage (NCBI taxonomy): Eukaryota > Metazoa > Mollusca > Gastropoda > Littorinimorpha > Littorinidae > Littorina > Littorina saxatilis. The sequence continues at coordinate 49,593,363 of NC_090259.1, forward strand.
TCTTTAGTACAATGCTGTCTACTTTTTGTCTTTTTACATTTAGTCAAGTTTTGACTAAATGTTTTAACGTAGAGGGGGGAATCGAGACGAGGGTCGTGGTGTATGTGCGTGTGTGTGTGTGTGTGTGTGTGTGTAGAGCGATTCAGACTAAACTACTGGACCGATCTTTATGAAATTTGACATGAGAGTTCCTGGGTATGAAATCCCCGAAGTTTTTTTCATTTTTTTGATAAATGTCTTTGATGACGTCATATCCGGCTTTTCGTGAAAGTTGAGGTGGCACTGTCACGCCCTCATTTTTCAACCAAATTGGTTGAAATTTTGGTCAAGTAATCTTCGACGAAGCCCGGACTTCGGTATTGCATTTCAGCGTGGTGGCTTAAAAATTAATTAATGACTTTGGTCATTAAAAATCTGAAAATTGTAAAAAAAAAATAAAATTTATGAAACAATCCAAATTTACATTCATCTTATTCTCCATCATTTTCTGATTCCAAAAACATATAAATATGTCACACGCTTTCCTTCTTTGCCACTACTAAAGCAAACGTGTGCAAGATTGTATGTATCGATTGGAGATTGGATTTCCCTTCTCAGTTTGAGTCATGTGACGTCAGAGGCCGACAAAACTTTATAATTTGGCTTTTCAGGTTGACCGAAACTTCAAAGGAACTAAAAAAAAAAAAAAAACGTCATGTGTTTGATTGCATGTGTGTGTGCTGTTCAATGTCAAAACAACAACAAAGTCAGTACATGACGTGTGTTTTGTAGTTCCTTTGAAGTTTCGGTCAACCTGAAACGCCCAAACATGAAGCTTATGTGTTTGATTGCATACATGTGGATTGCATGCATGTGTTTGTGTGCTCGTTCAATCGTCAAAACAACAACAAATTCATAGTACCTGAAAGGAATTCGATCGATACATAAATGTTATTTGCGTGTTTGACCAAAATATGACATTTTACACAGATCTCGACAGTCATTGTTCACCTCGACCGCGGTCTCGGAGAACAATGACTGTCTCGATCTGTGTAAAATGTCATATTTTGGTCAAACACGCAAATAACGTATAATGTTACACGCTTTGGAGCATGTGCAAGAACGGATTCAAACTCGAAATCGTCCTTCCAAAAGCCCCAAAATGCACACACGACTTTTATTTCTCCTGCTGTTGTCGTGTCTTCTCTTTACAAATTCTTCAACGCTGAGAATACTGAAAACGGCATCCCAGACTACAGTACTGTTTCCATACGCGAGTTTAGCTTCCCTTGGAAAGTGGCTCGCTCAGGAGGCCTGTTAGTCTGAAACTAGAAGGACAGAGTTCTGAACATAGATGACAAAGACCCCGGAAAGAACAAACATTTCGCGGATGCAGACACAGAAAGACGTCATGAAGAATGGAATGCTTCAAAAGATACAGACTGTGACGATGACTGTGACGTCATTCACATATACCGAGACGTCATTCATAGTTGTTCGTTCACTTTCGTCAAAAAGTAGATCTCTCCACAATGGCTGCTCCTGTGTTTAGGTTTATCAAGCGTGAGTACGCAAAACGTGTTTGTTCTCTCCTCTGTTGAAGCTGTGAGACATAATCGCCATTACGAGCTAGTCGTGTGACAGAGAGTGTTCTTGCACACTCGACTGCTGCTGTTTCACTCCGGCTAAAGCCGTCGTGAAACATCTACAGTCTCGTGTGCAAGAAAACTCTCTGTCACACGACTAGCTCGTAATAGCGGGACGGGTAATGTTATATTTGGATTAAAAACAAGCTCTGAAAATTAAATATATAAAAATTATTATCAAAATTAAATTGTCGAAATCAATTTAAAAACACTTTCATCTTATTCCTTGTCGGTTCCTGATTCCAAAAACATATAGATATGATATGTTTGGATTAACAA
>NC_090259.1:49600266-49611209 GCF_037325665.1 Littorina saxatilis
CACTAACAAATGTTTAACAATAATATAACTGCATGACATAAGCCCTAATGTACTCATAAACCTTAATACACGATTGTGTATACATGTTCTAACAAATGTTTTACAATATCATAACCGCATGACATAGGCCCTAATGTACGCATTAACCTTAAATACACAATTGTGTGTACTAACAAATGTGTGTAAGACACTGGCTAATGACTCAGCATACTTTTACAGCCAAATTTCAACTTCAGAATCATATAAATTTGCCAGCACAGACAACAAGTTTGTGTTATTGCAAGCATGAGAGCACAATCATATATTTAAACAAGAAGAGCAAACGCTCGATCGAGTCACTTTCGCAGTTCTGAATATTATATGAGGCATCAGATGGACAGGAAGAAATTGCTATTCACAACACAATGAGTCACGTTCACATAAAATTTGAGCCCGGTCACTTTTATAGTTTCCGAGAAAAGCCCAACGTTAAGTTGTGTGTTGCCGAACAGAAAAGGCTAGTTATCTCCCTTGTTTTTCTGATAACGTTCGTAAAAGGCTACAGATGTAAATACTTTGATGTAAAGAATAATCCTACAAAGTTTCAATCACATCCGATGAACTTTGTCAAAGATATAAAATGTCTAATTTTTCCTTTGACGCTGACCTGTGACCTTGAAAAAGGTCAAAGGTCAACGAAACCATCGTTAAAGTGTAGAGGTCATTGGAGGTCACGACTAAACAAAATATGAGCCCGATCGCTTTGATAGTTTCCGAGAAAAGTCCAACGTTAAGGTGGTGTCTACGGACAGCCGGCCGGCCGGCTGGACGGCCGGCCGGACGGCCGGCCGGACAGACTAACACTGACCGATTACATAGAGTCACTTTTTCTCAAGTGACTCAAAAAGTCAAACACAGAACATAACTGAGCCCTGACTTGACTGGCAAGTAGTAGGTGCATGTGCACTCGTCGGATGCTACACTGCTGCTGCGTGTTGACCACAGAGTAACGTCGTCAGTTATTGTAACGTCGTCAGTTATTGTAACGTCGTCAGTTATTGTAACGTCGTCAGTTATTGTAACGTCGTCAGTTATTGTAACGTCGTCAGTTATTGTAACGTCGTCAGTTATTGTGTCGTCTGCTCTCCACTGCAACACAAGTCACCTTGTCTGAGGCAATACTATCAAATAGTTGTCTGAGGCAATACTATCATATAGTTGTCTGAGGCAATACTATCAAATAGTTGTCTGAGGCAATACTATCAAATAGTTGTCTGAGGCAATACTATCAAATAGTTGTCTGAGGCAATACTATCAAATAGTTGTCTGAGGCAATACTATCAAATAGTTGTCTGAGGCATTTAAATACTATCAAATAGTTGTCTGAGGCAATACTATCAAATAGTTGTCTGAGGAAATACTATCAAATAGTTGTCTGAGGCAATACTATCAAATAGTAGGCACAAACTGCACACAAAACAAAATTAATATAACTAAATACTTAAATATCTCATTTTGATTAATAAATATATAGCCATGTATCAATTAGATACACAATACGGAGGTAAAGCAGTGATAAACATAAAGTCATTTCAACTAAACATTATATGCTACTTAAAGACAACTTAAAAAGCAAATAAAACAAGTGGCGTGAAGCGATATAAAGACATTTAGTCAAGATCAATCCACAAACCAATCATCACCGAGGCTAACCATACCGAAGACCGAGGCGGCTCACGCTCGCCTCCGCTGAACCGAGAATTTCCTTTCATTCTGAGAATATTTATAGAGTAAACATGACATATCTATATATTTTTGAATTTAGGAGAAGATGAAGAATACAACGCAATCAATTTTAAATCTGTTTGCGAAAAATCGATTTTAATGACAACTTTAATGAGCAAATTAACTCATTAATTAATTGTTACTCCTCCAAGCTGAAATGCAATACCAAAGTCCGGGCTTCGTCGAAGAATTTACTTGACCAAAATGTCAACCAATTTGGTTGAATGATGAGAGTGTGACTCAACTTTCACAAAAAGCCGGATATGACGTCATCAAAGACATTTATCAAAAAAATGAAAAAACCGGGTGGGGATATTATACTCAGGAACTCTCATGTAAAGTTTCATGAAAATCGATCCGGTAGTTTTCTCTGAATCGCTGTACACACACACACCACGACCCTCATCTCGATTCCCCCTCTATGTTAAAACATTTAGTCAAAACTTGACTAAATGTCATTAAAAAAACATTTGAAGTCACTTGTCATGAAATCCTACTCAAAATCAACAAATCTGGCAGGACATTGCTACTGCGTTGATTATGTAGCAAAATGCAAGCATCAACTCTTTCCACACAGGATGGATACATCAATGTATTATGCAAGGTGCAGCTACTCAATCATCATACAGTGATACTGATTGGTCAATAGCTCAACATATCAGTCCACAGAAACTACATGCTGTGTAACATATGTGTTCATGTCAAACAAACAACAAACAAAAAACAACAATTAACCTTTTTTTTTTTAGGTGACCAAAATTTGTTTGAAAATATTAATAATTACGCAAATACCTAAGACAGATACACTAGAACAAACATGCACGCATGTATTCTTTCTTTCTATCTCACAAAAACTCACACACACACATACGTACGCACACACACACATATGGGTCATTCCATAAAGCTGTGTACCAAACGTGCAACATGCATCGTGAAAATTGAAAGTGTCTGAATAGGTTGTTTTTATGGTTTATGTGACAGATATAGACATATGCCACGGTGCCATGCTAAACAAAAGATAAGTTTATGCTTTTTGGATACGAGGGGTGGTCGGAAAGGTGTGTAACATCACACATGTTTAGCGTAAAATGTTGTCCAAACACACAAGACAGCTGATTACAAAAAGCCATAGTATAATAGTAACAAGCTTTATTTGCTTCCCATTCAGAGCTCATTCTGAACAAAATGCAGTCGGGGGAAATGAATTGAAATAGATATTTGGTAACTAAAACGTATTTGTTTGGTTGCGTCAACCAACAAACAAACAGTATCAGTAACAAAACATCGAGTCGACATGCAGCTAGAAAATGAACACTGAAAGTCCAGAATCAGTTATCACAGAGACAAGTAAGGCTAGGTTAGCACATTTTCGCGCCGCGTCACAGCTGATGTCAGCATTTGTTGTGACGATTCGATTGGTCCATGACGTGGCGTCATCAACCGGCTTATGAATGACTGTGTTATGAATGGAATTCTTTTGGTTTGGGTGACGTCGTCATTGAATAGACTCGAAATTCGGTCAAATTTAGGTGCGTTGTTTTTAACACACGGCAGATCAAGAGCCTTAACGATTTTGATTATTAAGGATTTGTTGTGTCTTCGAGTTACGTCGGACACACAGGGTTCCTCTCTTAAACACGTTGGTATTGTTTTGTGTTTATATCTGAATCATGGAATAACTCAGATACAGAACAATACACAAACTATCCACACAATAGACACGATACTTTTTACCTCAAAAACGTTATTTTTCTACAAAATCGCCTCATTTTTGCGACCATATTATAATAATAATAATAATAATAATAACATTTATATAGCGCTAAATCAAAAACTTTCGTTAAAAAGGCTTGCTCTAAGCGCTTGACATCTAAACTAAAACGTCATTCACACTCTTTACAATGATGTACATGTGATCATGCTTCGAAAAAGGCAATGTACTTTACGGGTTTTCACAGCTTATGTGTCCGAAACAATGTACTGCTGATTTCAAAGCTACATGGCACAGATTATAAACACGATGGGCAACTTTTTAGATCTAGTTGAGCACTTGCGCCTTGTTCTTTCTTTATTTCTTTATTTGGTGTTTAACGTCGTTTTCAACCGTTCAAGGTTATATCGCGACGGGGTTGCGCCTTGTTGTTATATTTGATTGATAATTCAATATTTTCTTAGTGGTCCTGTCAGAAACATTATTCTTCCTTTACCATAAATCTAAGTGTCATGGGCGAGAAAAATCGCACAATTTCTAACTTTAAGAAGTTGGGGAAGGTAAATGCTGTAAGCTAGTGAAATCCGATGCTAATTTTGCCTGCTTGGTTCGCTCAGTCAAGTCTTCCGATTACATAAGCTTAGTATCACCAGGCAGTTTGTAAGGGACTGCTCTTTTTTTAGTGTAAATGCCCACTAACAAGGAAATCAGCTTCACAGACACAAGATTTCTTTCTTTCTATTTCGCAACAGCATTTAATCTGATTTTCTTCGATTTATCGTTTTCTGAAAGAAAAAACCTAGCCGATCGAGTGTGTTCAAATTTTGATGAAAACTCAACTTTTTTTTTTTACCTTAACTCTTACAACTGGAACAGGACTAGACTACAAAGAATAGCCAAAGGCTTGACAAAGAGACACCGAGCTTGTATATCACAAAATAAAACATTAAAATGTCGAACTTTTCAAAAATATTAACTTCAAGAGCGAAGAGTCGCAAAAGGTTGCTTACGTAACATTCGTCCCTCGTTGGTAACGACTCATAAAACGCTCCACGCCTGCTTCGTTCAAAAAGTTAATGAGATTTTTTTTATGGAAAAACCTTTCAGCAATGTTGAAGAACATTGCATGCAAAAGAAACACCAAGTTTGATGCGTTGCTAAGTGACAAATATCATTTTTAACGATCCAGCGTAACCAGAACAAATATAAACGAAGCTTAGTGGTGACACGCGAAAGGCAAAATCACATTCAAATCAGATCAAATTGACACGGCGCACATTCTAACACGTTCACTACACATCAGTAATGCCTGATAATACACACAGTCGCATATTCGTGCGTACAGAAGTTATAGACACGTTCACGTAGTTCGCGGTTGGTTTCATAAACCAAATGTTGCGTAGGCAACCGTTATTTTTGAACGATCCAAATGCACACTGTAAACATGCGTAAGGGCAAACAGGTAAGTGCATATGTAACACTAGCACAAAACACAACGAAGATGTATGTCGGGGGTTTCATGGTCGCGTTTCATTGGCAGCCACACGGATACTTAAAAACAAGATGTAAGCAATGTCACAATAAAAACGCCATTTTGACATCATTTTCTGTGTTTGCTTTCATACAAAACACTAACCAACCTAACGATCTTCTTGATTTTATTATCGTTATCTCTTTGGTCAATTTGCTGTCTGTTGATATCCGTATATCATTTGAGAAGCAAGAGAAACATTCCGAAATCTAACTCTAAAGTCATGACCCTCTCGTGGTATACAGCTTTGTAGAACGACCCACATACATTCAATACCAACATAGTTCATTTCTACCGAGACAGAATATACATGAGGATTACACAGTAAAGTGGCCTGCCATAATAATTGTAGACAGAATATACATGAGGATTACATAGTAAAGTGGCCTGCCATAATAATTGTAGACAGAATATACATGAGGATTACACAGTAAAGTGGCCTGCCATAATAATTGTAGACAGAATATACATGAGGATTACATAGTAAAGTGGCCTGCCATAATAATTGTAGACAGAATATACATGAGGATTACACAGTAAAGTGGCCTGCTGCCATAATAATTGTTCCTCTGCTGAATTCAGGTATTAGTCACCGGAAAAAAATTAAACATTTGTTCATTAGAAGAGAAAACAAGTCGCGTAAGGCGAAAATACAACATTTAGTCAAGTAGCTGTCGAACTCACAGAATGAAACTGAACGCAATGCAACGCAGCAAGACCGTTACACTCGTAGCATCGTCAGTCCACCGCTCATGGCAAAAGCAGTGAAATTGACAAGAAGAGCGGGGTAGTAGTTGCGCTGAGAAGGATAGCACGCTTTTGTGTACCTCTCTTCGTTTTAACTTTCTGAGCGTGTTTTCAATCCAAACATATCATATCTATATGTTTTTGGAATCAGGAACCGACAAGGAATAAGATGAAAGTGTTTTTAAATTGATTTCGAAAATTTAATTTTGATCATAATTTTTATATTTTTAATTTTCAGAGCTTGTTTTTAATCCAAATATAACATATTTATATGTTTTTGGAATCAGATAATGATGGAGAATAAGATGAACGTAAACTTGGATCGTTTTATAAAAAATTTTGTTTTTTTACAATTTTCAGATTTTTAATGACCAAAGTCATTAATTAATTTTTAAGCCACCAAGCTGAAATGCAATACCGAAGTCCGGGCTTCGTCAGAGATTACGTGACCAAAATTTCAACCAATTTGGTTGAAAAATGAGAGCGTGACAGTGCCGCCTCAACTTTCACGAAAAGCCGGATATGACGTCATCAAAGACATTTATCAAAAAAATGAAAAAAACGTCTGAGGATATCATACCCAGGAACTCTCATGTCAAATTTCATAAAGATCGGTCCAGTAGTTTAGTCTGAATCGCTCTACACACACACACAGACAGACAGACAGACACACACATACACCACGACCCTCGTCTCGATTCCCCCCTCTATGTTAAAACATTTAGTCAAAACTTGACTAAATGTAAAAAAGGGAGCAAAAAAAAGAACTTACTTTTATATAGCACACAAGAATGGAAATAATCCTTAACACAACTCTTGTTTAAATTAATTTAAGCAAAAGTAGTCGGTGGGTTTTTGGTTTGTTTGAGAGTTAAAGCAAGTATATGTATAAACACAGCGTTTTGAAGCCTGCTTTGTGGCCAAAGTGAATGTGCTCGCTGGTCGGCAGTGATCAGTGCAAGGCAGTAACTGGAACCTTCCTCTACTAACAACTGGCAGGACGGCTAGAGTCAGTTTGAGACAAAAACACAACATACTAGCAGCCAAGCATTAGCAAAGAAAGACAACTATGTTCCCTAAACACAAAACTTGCAGGCTAAGTGGCAGGCTAAGTGGCAGGCTAAGTGGCAGGCTAAGTGGCAGGCTAAGTGGCAGGCTAAGTGGCAGGCTAAGTGGCAGGCTAAGTGGCAGGCTAGTTTTGCACAAAAAAAGCAAAACAACTCTGCAAGGAAAATGCACAATTCATCAACCCATACTTTTCACATAATGAAGGTCATCCATTCAGCGAGAGTAAAAGGCAGTGACAATACACACAGGTTTAACAATGCTTGAGCGTGTGTGTGTGAGAGAGAGAGAGAGAGAGAGAGAGAGAGAGAGAGAGAGAGAGAGAGAGAGAGAGAGTGAGAGAGGGTGAGAGAGAGAGAGAGGGAGAGAGAGAGAGGGAGAGAGAGAGGGAGAGAGATAGAGAGAGGGAGAGAGAGGGAGAGAGAGGGAGAGAGAGAGGGAGAGAGAGAGAGAGAGGGAGAGAGAGAGAGGGAGAGGGAGAGAGAGGGAGAGAGAGGGAGAGAGAGGGAGAGAGAGAGAGATAGAATATGAGAGAGAGAGAGGGGAGAGAGTGAGAGGGAGAGAGAGAGAGAGAGAGAGAGAGAGAGAGGGAGAGAGAGAGAGAGGGAGAGGGAGAGAGAGAGAGAGAGAGAGAGAGAGAGAGAGAGGGAGAGAGAGGGAGAGAGAAGTGTGTGTGTGTTGCTGACCAGTGTGTCTCCTTGAGGTGACTGGCACGCTCGGTGACCAAGCTCAAACACCAGTCTGTCAGGTGTACACACAAGTTAAACAAGAAAATACATACTGTGATACATGTACACAAAGTTGCCTTTACTCAGCAAACTGGGATACAACATCGGTACACACACAACGTCAGCCATGCACCGCTCTACATCCACTGTCAACAATTGCCAGCCAGTTAACACACACACAAGTACTGTCTAACATCCCACATAACAAGTACTGTCTAACATCCCACATAACAAGTACTGTCTAACATCCCACATAACAAGTACTGTCTAACATCCCACATAACAAGTACTGTCTAACATCCCACATAACAAGTACTGTCTAACATCCCACATAACAAGTACTGTCTAACATCCCACATAACAAGTACTGTCTAACATCCCACATAACAAGTACTGTCTAACATCCCACATAACAAGTACTGTCTAACATCCCACATAACAAGTACTGTCTAACATCCCACATAACAAGTACTGTCTAACATCCCACATAACAAGTACTGTCTAACATCCCACATAACAAGACCATATCCATGCAAAGCCAATATAATTATAACCATGTGCACTAAAATCAAGATTTACATGTGAAGATGAATTATGTCCAAGCACACACTCACATTCTATTGCATCTACAGTGGAGCCCCCTTTTAACCCCTCCCAATGTCAGACTACCGACTTTAAAGACCCACTTACAAGAGGGGTTCCACTGAACCACGCTCACATGACTTCCACATCCATCGCTCACATGACTTCCACATCCATCGCTTCACATGACTTCCACGTCCATCGCTTCACTTACACCACACAACGTTTCAAAGCTAGCAGGCCCGGACACAATCGTCCACTACAATAATCAAAGGACAAAGTACAGGAACCGAACCGTCATATCAATAGTCCTCTACAATAATCAAAGGACAAAGTACAGGAACCGAACCGTCATATCAATAGTCCTCTACAATAATCAAAGGACAAAGGACAGGAACAGAACCGTCATATCAATAGTCCTCTACAATAATCAACACTAATCAGTAGAATAACAGAACAGTCATATCAAATCATTCCATCATCAAAATGTCAATCCACGAGATTCAATAAATAAATGTCGATTAAGTTCCACCTGTGTTTACATCACATAAGAGAGTTTGGGAGAGTGACAGTATAGTGATGCTGCACCCAAGTGTCCTGTGACAAATAATGTCATCAACATAATAAACAGACCAACAGACAATGAACAGAAATACAAACAGGCAGAATGTCTCACAAGTGTGCCTATTGTTGCCTGTGTAAAGTGGTCGACATAATGAACAGACAATGAACAGACCAACAGGCAATGAACAGACTAACAGACAATGAACAGACCTACAGACAATGAACAGACTAACAAACAATGAACATAATGAACAGACAATGAACAGCCCTACAGACAATGAACAGACTAACAGACAATGAACATAATGAACAGACAATGAACAGCCACACTGAGACAGTCAATGTTGCCTAAACCACTGACCTGAGCAGCAAGCTCAGCCACAAGTTTCACCTTTCACCTTGTCGCTCACAACATGTCTACAGCCACACTTCACATGTCAAGTCCAAGGGGAGCGCTAGAGTGGCCGTGCATCCACACAAGGGTCCTGGCTTAGAGTGGCCGTGGCTTCCACTTAAAGGTCCAGGGCTAGACTCATGGCCGTGGCTTCCACTTAAAGGTCCAGGGTTAGACTCATGGCCGTGGCTTCCACTTAAAGGTCCAGGGTTCTCAACCTGCAGAGTCTTGTGGGTGAAAGTGGCAGTGGAATAATCTCCTTGGTCCACACTGGTTCCTCAAAGCGTGCAGTCCTCACACCAACAGCACTCACCGCGTGCACCAACCAGACAATACGTCATCCAATAAATAAAGTAAGTACAGCGTCAATACTGATGTCCACACCAGCCATCACACCAGACAATACCTCATCCAATAAATAAAGTAAGTACAGCGTCAATACTGATGTCCACACCAGCCATCACACCAGACACACCGACACACTGACACACACACAAGTCCAGTAAGAATGAAGCCGTTACACATGAAGAAAGTCTACACACGCAGCAAGGGGCGGTGGGTCTCAAAGGGAGCTAAGAGCGTCACAAGGTCATGCGATGATGTCGGTCTCACCGGGCTCAGTGAAGAGGCCGCGCACATCCAGCAGGGAGGCAAGGTCAAGGACGATGCGGTACAAGGCCGGGTGCTCTAGGATCTCATCGGTGGGTAGCGGGGGGTGGGAGACGGGGTAGTAGCTCGGCCCCTGTACACACGTCACGCACAAACATCTTACTTTCCTTCAGTCTATATCACACGGCACATTACAAACACTTGGTCAAATTAAAATAAGAAAAATAAAGAAACACACAGACACACAATCATACAGACAGACACAGAGAGATGCACGCATGCATGCACACACAGACAGACAGACAGACAGACAGATGCACGTACGCATGAAAAACAGACACACAGACAGACAGATGCACACAGACACAGACAGACAGACACGTACAGACAGACAGACAGACACGCACACAGACAGACAGACACGCACACAGACACAGACACACGGCAGTGACCTTGAAGCTCCTGTGCAGGATAAGGACGATGTAGCAGAAGACGAAACGCAGCAGGATCAGTCGCAGGAAGTCGTCCCCAAAGAACTGCATGTAGGAGTGGTCTGAAACCATCCATGTTTGACAGTCAAACAACACGCTGTTAACTCTGACTATGAAACCAAGACAAACTTCATGCTGTTAACTATGAAACCAAGACAATCTTCATGCTGTTAACTCTGACTATGAAACCAAGACAAACTTCATGCTGTTAACTCTGACTATGAAACCAAGACAAACTTCATGCTGTTAACTCTGACTATGAAACCAAGACAATCTTCATGCTGTTAACTCTGACTATGAAACCAAGACAATCTTCATGCTGTTAACTCTGACTATCAAACCAAGACAATCTTCATGCTGTTAACTATGAAACCAAGACAATCTTCATGCTGTTAACTCTGACTATGAAACCAAGACAATCTTCATGCTGTTAACTCTGACTATGAAACCAAGACAATCTTCATGCTGTTAACTCTGACTATGAAACCAAGACAAACTTCACGCTGTTAACTCTGCCTATGAAACCAAGACAATGTTAATGCTGTTAACTCTGACTATGAAACCAAGACAATCTTCATGCTGTTAACTCTGACTATGAAACCAAGACAATGTTAATGCTGTTAACTCTGACTATGAAACCAAGACAATCTTCATGCTGTTAACTCTGACTATGAAACCAAGACAAACTTCATGCTGTTAACTCTGACTATGAAACCAAGACAAACTTTATGCTGTTAACTCTGACTATGAAACC
>NC_090259.1:49636409-49651409 GCF_037325665.1 Littorina saxatilis
TCTGCTTTTGCAGGGACGATTTCGACTTTTAATCCGTTTTTGTCTTGTCGTACTCAAAAGAGTTTCACATACAATCTTGCACACGTTTGCCTTAGTCGCGGCACACATAAAAACATCTCATCAATACCACATTACACATCCATGAACACTTATTAAACAAATACTCCTTCTGTCAGGTTAACATCCAAATATTTGTCATATACATATCATAATCATATAATAATGTTAACATATCTATTACTAAACTGTACTCGTAAATCAACTTTCTTCAAAAACAATAGACAGTCATTAAAATAATTGTAAACCTTCCAAACATTTATACAATCGCCTGCGTCCTTTCTCAAAAATTGATGGATCTAAACAGATTTACAGTAAGCCGAATATGACAAAAAAAATTCATCAAAGACAAATAATGCACAAGTCTAAAAACATGATTTGCAACAACTCTCATACAAAGTTTGATGAAGATACGTCCAGTGGTTCCTTATCATTGCACCTACCTATACACACATCCACACACTCACATACACCTTCACCACCGCATCGAGTCCGCGGCTATGTTAAAGTATGCAATACAAATCTCAATAAATCTTAAAACTAATTAAACAAACATGCATGTAAGCTAAATCAATGTACCACAGGTTATTACACATAAACACACGGTTAACCTTCCATGCCAACCATTTCAGCAAACAACAAAAGAACATGTAAAGAAAAGCAGTCGTACACGGTCCAAGGGATGCAACCTCTGTTTCAAAAGCCACATACGTCCAACAATGAATTACCCACCCTTTGTAACACGCATGCATAAAACACACACGTAATGTCTCGTCCGTGACAAAACAACATCGTCCTCTCTCTACAACAACAAACCGCTCAACCTGGCACGTACAACAGTAATTGCCAACGTTTCTAACACAAAATCTAACAAATATAACACACGAACACACAGACGTACATACAGACATACAGACATACATACATACATACATACATACATACATACATACATACATACATACATACATACATACATACATACATACATACAGACAGACAGACAGACAGACAGACAGACAGACAGACAGACAGACATACATACATACAGACAGACAGACAGACATACATACAGAAATACATACATACATACATACATACAGACATACATACATACAGACATACAGACATACATACAGACAGAGAAACAGACACACAGACACACAGACAGACAAACAAACAAACAGACAGACACACAGACACAAACACGGACACACACACACAGACACACACACACACACACACACACACACACACACACACACACACACATACACACATACAGACAGACAGACAGACAAAATAGGCTTTAATAAAGAGGCCTCCACCAACTCAAACAAAAACTGCAAAGTAATTTTCTCGCCACTCCAGTCGTGTCATAGCGTACTTTTTGTAATAGCAAACTTTAAACAATGCTCTTAAAACGACACAATACGCTGCATATGAGCTATCGATGACCCTGCCCATCTCAGCTATCCAAACTTGGCTTCAACGCTTACACTTATTTCACGTGCACTGCGTGTTTCTCGTGTTTCTTCTCCCTTGTCCTAACTCTACCAAAGTCTTGCTCACACTTTTCAATACTCAGTCACAGCAAGACCACAGTCTGTCTCTCACAAATACACATAAAGTCAACACCTAATGATACGTACAACTCCTCGTCTGTTTTACAATTCTTGCTTTTATTCAAGGTATTACCTATTAATGTTCCTTGTCACATTATTACATTACAGCTGTAAAGTACATGTGTCATTCTTTCTATTCTAAACCCTAAACCTCACCGAACAACTGCACACTCCAAACCGCTCATTTTATTATTTGGCAGTTTTTGAGCACTTCATTCAAAACCAAATCAATGCAGGTAGTTCCAACTTACTATACAGCAAATGTCACTTCAATGTTCTACGATCTGTTAACGTTCACACAATCACAATTTTTTTTCCAAAAACAAACTTTTTCTAACTTTTGGCAACAAACTTACAATGTCGACCCTTTCAACACAATCCATCAACCAAACCAGAAGTAGACCCTTTCAAAAACACCTTTTCACCACAATTGTGTTCTGCCGTCTGTAGCAAATAATCCAGCGCACTGATACCGGGAAAGCTCGGTCAAATGTATGGCCATGAAATACACATAACTTCAACCCGCCCCCGCACCAATCACATACAAACTGACGCCCGATTTTGCACATGCCAAACCCACAAAAAATCTCCTTTTCTTGGCTCCAGCCCTGCACGTGCAAAACTCAAAATGCCCATATTCCACGGGTTTTTTTCGCCCACGATTTTCTCAATCACCAATCCGCAAATAATATTTTTGACGTAATTTCACACTTTTTTGGGATGCATACTCGTGGTTGCCTCCCTTACCAAACTCATTCAGAGTTCCTTCCCTTGGACCCTTCTCATCACAATGCCTCCATTTTCTGTCTGCATCTTCCCGCCGATGTTCTGAGCGATATTTACGGCGTTTTCTTCTTGTTTTCGCCTTTTTTACCCTTCCTATCATGGTAAGCGCTTACATTACTCATTTATGCTTCCATTCATTACATTTTACAGTCTTTTTCTTGCTTATTTTACCCTTTTTGAAACATTTTTAGCCTCTTTGCAAAAAGTTTTTGTCAGGGGAGCTAATTGTGCTTTCTTACCATTTATTTGGCTAACAGGAGTTGCTCCGCTTAGACCGTTAGCTTCATTTTGATTGCTCTTTTACCGCATTTCAACTATTTTATTTAAGGGAGCTAATTTTCTTCCTTTTTTTACAGATTTTTTGACAGGAGTTGCTTCCCTTGGACCACTGTCTTCACTTTTTGGCTCACGTAAGTGTAGCCTATGCGATGCTAACTTTAGTCTGTCTGTCTGTGCGTGCGTGCGTGCGTGCGTGCGTGCGTGCGTGCGTGCGTGCGTATGTATGTATGTATGTATGTATGTATGTATGTATGTATGTATGTATGTATGTATACTGTTCAAAAAAAGAAACGCATAGCTTGTAATATTTGGTTAATTTTGTTATATGGCTACAAGGATATCCACCAAACTGCAGAAAATGTTTATCTGGTCGTCGACCTTTCGTCCATTGCCACAAGTGAGCTCTGCACGTGACGCATGCGTTATCAGTGGCTACAATCTCAAAATTGCTCATTTGGCATGACCACTCGTCATGCTTCAGTGTAATCTCGTCAAACTCGGGGAATATTGAGCTCTCACCATGTCTTCCAAAACCCATAAAAGCGAATTGTTCGCCACAAAGAAATCAGACAATTCACCGACGAAAGATGGCCCGATTGAGCAGAGAAGACCGCCAAATTGCATTGGGTCGTTTACAAGCACGCCAAAGTCAAAGTGCAATCGCCAGGCACTTCCACGTGTCCCAGAGCACCATCAGTAGACTGTGGGTCAGGTTTCAAGCCACTGGCTCCGTTGCTGACTTGCCACGAGCGGGAAGACCAAGGGCGACAACTGCTGCTCACGACCGCTTCATACGGCTCCGCCACCTCCGGAATCGTTTCCTGTCGGCCTCATCTTCTGTCCAGGCTCTCCCCGGGCCACACCGATTATCGGACCAGACCGTGCGGAACCGCCTGCATGAAGCTGGTTTGAGAGCTCGCAGACCTCACACAGGAGCTGTCCTCACCCGCCGCCATCGCCAGAACCGAGTGCAGTGGGGCAACCAGCACCTTCGCTGGACCGTCCGGAATCACTGGAGACACGTGTGGTTCAGCGACGAGTCCTACTTCCTGCTCCAGCGACATGATGGTCGGAGGAGGGTCTACCGGAGAGTAAACGAACGTTACGCGCCCAACTGTGTGGATGAGGCACCCGTTCATGGTGGTGGAGGCGTCATGGTGTGGGGGGCGATCAATACCGCTGGAAGGAGCACCCTGGTGCACGTCCAAGGGCGCATAACTGCCCAGCGATACGTGGAGCAAATTCTGCGCCCACACGCCCTTCCTCTTCTGGCTGACCAGGATACCATATTCCAGCAGGACAACGCTCGCCCGCACACAGCACGACTCACCACCCAGTTCCTCACCGACCACCATGTCCAGGTGCTTCCCTGGCCATCCATGTCGCCAGACATGAACCCGATAGAACACCTCTGGGATGAATTGGACAGACGTGTGCGCAGGCGAGAAGAAGCTCCGGCAAATCACCGCGATCTATTGCAGGCACTTCAGGAGGAGTGGGACACCATCCCACAGCAAGATATCCCGCATCTGATCCAGTCCATGCCCAGAAGGTGCCGGGCAGTTCTTGCTGCTCAAGGCAGTCACACCCCCTACTGACTTGACAGCCTCGGCACCCAATCGTATTGATTGACTGATTGATTTGAAGATGCAAATGAACTGTGTGTGCATTCAACTGTGTCCATGTGTGCATTCAACTGTGTCCATACCAAATTTCAAACAAATAATCTAAATATTGGATTTTCTGTTAATTTTTTCGAAAAATAAAACAAATTTGGCAAGTAGCAACTATGAGTTTCTTTTTTGGAACAGTATATGTATGTATGTATCGATTGGAGATTGGATTTCCCTTCTTTGAGTCATGTGACGTCAGACGCCGACAAAACTTTATAATTTGGCGTTTCAGGTTGACCGAAACTTTAAAGGAACTACAAAACACACGTACGTCATGTGTTTGATTGCATGTGTGTGTGCTGTTCAATGTCAAAACAACAACAAAGTCAGTACATGACGTGTGTTTTGTAGTTCCTTGGAAGTTTCGGTCAACCTGAAACACCCAAATATGAAGCAAAAGTGTTTGATTGCATGTCAGTGTGTGTGTGCTCGTTCAATCGTCAAAACAACAACAAATTCATAGTACCTGAAAGGAATTCGATCGATACATAAATGTTATTTGCGTGTTTGACCAAAATATGACATTTTACACAGATCTCGACAGTCATTGTTCACCTCGACCGCTAGCGCGGTCTCGGACAACAATGACTGTCTCGATCTGTGTAAAATGTCATATTTTGGTCAAACACACAAATAACGTATAATGTATGTATGTATGTATGTATGTATGTATGTCTGTCTGTTGTAGAAACTTTAACATTTGAAGACGTCACAACATTTGAAGACGTCACATTATGACGTAAGAGGGTTAGACGTCACGCGAAGGAATTATTGAAAGTCTCGGTCATTGTTATTTTGCCGAGCGGGCCGAGACTAGTTTTTTCTTCGAAATCGGCCATTCACATCTAGATCTAGTGTCTCGCTATCTTGCACAGTGTCACCTATGCCGCTTACTGTGTGTGTGTGTGTGTGTGTGTGTGTGTGTGTGTGTGTGTGTGTGTGTGTGTGTGTGTGTGTGTGTGTGTGTGTGTGTGTGTGTGTGTGTGTGTGTGTGTGTGTGTGACCATAGATGTGTAGTGTGACGAAGTCATTGAGTTTCTGTTACTGTTTGTCGATTTCTTACGTGAGCCTTGAAGGCTTCGCCTCTTGTTCCATTGGGTTATGCAATTACAAGGGTTATTTTTTTAAAGTTTTTTTGTTTGTTTCTTTAAAATTAACAAGCTATGTTTGCAATTAATATTTGTTTGTCTGTCCACTTACTTCTTCGTTCGTGGGCTGAAACTCCCACGTATTTACGTGTATGACCGTTTTTACCCCGCCATTTAGGCAGCCATACGCCGCTTTCGGAGGAAGCATGCTGGGTATTTTCGTGTTTCTATAACCCACCGAACTCTGACATGGATTACAGGATCTTTTCCGTGCGCACTTGGTCTTGTGCTTGCGTGTACACACGAAGGGGGATAAGCCACTAGCAGGTCTGCACATAAGTTGACCTGGGAGATCAGAAAAATCTCCACACTTAACCCACCAGGCGGCCGCGGCCGGGATTCGAACCCTCGACCTTCCGATTAAGAGGCCGACGTCTTACCACCACGCCACAGCGCCCGTCTCTGTCCACTTACAAAACCGTTGGGTCGAAATATCTGTGAATGTATTGTTTTGCCAATAACAAACGTTCCAACAACCTACCTTTCTTGGTTTTGGCTCACGTAAGTGTAGCCTATGCGATGCTAACTTTTGTCCGTCTGTGCGTGTGTGTGTGATAGAAACTTTAACATTTGACTGAACACCAAAATACTAATTTTACCTGGTTATTATCCAAGTAACACATTCAAAGTATTGAAACAATCATCAACATTTCGTCGGCACGTATGTAGTTAAAGTGTGTATCCAAACAAAACGGGTGGTGGGGGGTTTTAGGGAAAATAAAAACACCTGACTGGTTTGTGTCATGTGTGGTATGTAGACCAGGTCAGGGGTCAAGGTTAGGTCAGATCGCGTGAAGGATTGTGGTATAGATATAGATACAGTTATCACCGAGCTGCAGTTCGCCGATTCGAAGAACACGCTTTCACATTGTTCGGTTTCGTAGCTCCACAAAAATAGATAAAGAAGATACCAAAGAACATTTCCTACAGGTTAATCTGCACAGCGTGTTTGCAGTGTCTGCGCGAGGAAGCGCTGTCCAAAGCGCAGTGTCGATCTGGCAGTCGTGTACCCGTAAGTAGGCTACAGACAGACAGATCTAGATCTAGTGTCTCCAGACCTGCCTACCCCCCCAAAGGTAAATTAGGGAGATCCTCCAAAGCTGGCCGGGGTCCAGGGGCCGCCTAGGCCCCGGTGGGGTCCAGGGGCCACGCCCTGGTGGGGGGTTCAGGGGGGCGAAGCCCCCCGACCGAAAATGGTTTTAAGGATTTATAAAGTGTATTTTGAGGCCTTTCCTAACACCAAATAAATGGGATATGCCTTTTTGAAAAGCTATGAAAAGTACAATAAAACTATAACAGAGCTTGGTTTTCTTTGAGAAGACAGCTCATATGACTGGCCTGGCAGTTGTAATCACATCTACATCAAGTGTATGTATTAAGCAATGGCTTGAAAAAGACAGCATGGGACAGGCAGATAAAATATGTGAACATATTTTAGTGACTTTTCACTCCAGGAAAACCCAATTCATACAGATGAAAACAAGGTCATTCAAGAAATATATGACTAGATTTATTTTGCCAGCTCTTGGATTCAAAATGAATACATTTACTCTCAACAGGGCCATATTTCACAGAGAAGAAAAAGTAATACTGATTGGTGCAGGTGAGAACAAACGTAAGGAATTCAATACCAATATGCCTCCTTGTGGGTTGAACTGGCACAGTGCTTGGTGATGTCGTTTCTACCGCCGTGGGATATCGAGAAATCCCGGTGGCAGACGCCGCAATGAGCAAAATGGGGGCCTTTCGTAGACTTCTCCATGTTTTCCAACTTATAGTACTCGTCTTTCCACTTCTGCATGTATTTCTTCGATTTCACTTTCTGCTGATGCTCAAATGGTGCTGTCGATTCGTCGTCTGTCTCATGCAGACGTTTCTCAGCTTCTTTACCCGCCATCGCGACAATCCGAGTCAACAGAGCTTCGCAAGTCAAGCTTAGCGATTGGTCGTTGTATCTGAGTAAACCAATCATAACAGCCGAAGCAAAAACGCTTGGCGGCACCGGAAGCTGTACTCAGCCCAGGCGTCTAAAAGCCCAAACCATGTACAACACGGAACAAATTTCGTGTTTTTTTTTTTTTTACAGGATTCATTGATGAAATCGGGAGAATTCAAAGTCTAATCGGGAGGTCGGAAGTAACAGACATTAATCGGGAGTCTCCCGAATTTTTCGGGAGAGTAGGCAGGTCTGTGTCTCGCACTCTTGCACCCTATCACTTATGCTTACTGTTTCTTTCTTTCTTTCTTTGGTGTTTAACGCCGTTTTCAACCGTTCAAGGTTATATCGCGACGGTATGCTTACTGTGTGTGTGTATGTGTGACGGATTCAATGAGATGTCAATTGGGTTTGAACACAAGTGAATCAAATGCTTTAACAGACTTCTGTATTGAATTAAGGGTTTCACCTTTTTTACATGACCTGTGTCATCTTCTTAATCCATTATTAGCAATTTCAAGAATAAAATCTCTTTAAAACTATGGTTTGTTTGACATTTCTGATCCAACGATTCTTGTTTTCTTGCAACGATGTTTCACAAGTGACTGCAATGTGTGTGTGTGTGTGTGTGTGTGTGTGTGTGTGTGTGTGTGTGTGTGTGTGTGTGTGTGTGTGTGTGTGTGTAGGTGTGTGTGTGTGTGTGTGGGTGGGTGTTTGTTTCCGTTCGAACGCTTTTGATCTTTTTGGGTGTTTTAATAACAACACAGGTAGATTTATGCAGTTTGGCTTGCTTTCCCCGGGTGCGTATGACTGTTACTGACTGACTCAACTCAAGACTCAAGACACAAACATTTTAATGTCCTTATCAAAACTATCAAAAATTGCATCGCAGTGTGAAGCGGTTTAAAAAAACATCTCAATCACTAACAGTTTAAAATTACACTAAAAAGATCCATAACATTCTTGGCAATCACTCATGCATACAGACACCCACATTTACACACGCACAAGCACGCACGATCGCTCGCTCGATCGCTCGCACGCACGCACGCACGCACGCACGCACGCACGCAGTCCCTAAGGTGAGTCCTGGCGAAGGTGACCCCTGTTACCCCTGACTCAGTTCTTGGTGCTGCTCTGTTTACTGGCCAGAAGACGGTCTCACTCAGTTCTTGGTGCTGCTCTGTTTACTGGCCAGAAGACGGTCTGACTCAGTTCTTGGTGCTGCTCTGTTTACCGGCCAGAAGACGGTCTGACTCAGTTCTTGGTGCTGCTCTGTTTACCGGCCAGAAGACGGTCTGACTCAGTTCTTGGTGCTGCTCTGTTTACCGGCCAGAAGACGGTCTGACTCAGTTCTTGGTGCTGCTCTGTTTACTGGCCAGAAGACGGTCTGACTCAGTTCTTGGTGCTGCTCTGTTTACTGGCCAGAAGACGGTCTGACTCAGTTCTTGGTGCTGCTCTGTTTACTGGCCAGAAGACGGTCTGACTCAGTTCTTGGTGCTGCTCTGTTTACCGGCCAGAAGACGGTCTGACTCAGTTCTTGGTGCTGCTCTGTTTACCGGCCAGAAGACGGTCTGAAACAAAAAATTGTCAAACAGACACATACAGTCGAACCCTTCCAACAGATGGACAGAGTGACAGCCGACAGAGTGACAGCCGACAGAGTGACAGCCGACAGAATGACAGCCGACAGAGTGACAGCCGACAGAGTGACAGCCGACAGAGTGACAGCCGACAGAGTGACAGCCGACAGAGTGACAGCCGACAGAGTGACAGCCGACAGAGTGACAGCCGACAGAGTGACAGCCGACAGAGTGACAGCCGACAGAGTGACAGCCGACAGAGTGACAGCCGACAGAATGACAGCCGACAGAGTGACAGCCGACAGAGTGACAGCCGACAGAGTGACAGCCGACAGAGTGACAGCCGACAGAGTGACAGCCGACAGAGTGACAGCCGACAGAGTGACAGCCGACAGAGTGACAGCCGACAGAGTGACAGCCGACAGAGTGACAGCCGACAGAGTGACAGCCGAATATTCATATACAACCGCACTCGCCTAAACAAAACACGCTTAAGCAAAAAACTCGGATATCAGCAACCAAAACCAATTCCCCGCCGTACCCCCCTTTTTGTAAGACTATTTCTAATCCGAATAAGCCAAACTCGGTCAAAAAAAAGCTAACTCATGAAACACGGACATCTCAAACGTGATTTTGATAGATAAGCCAAACTCTAAACACTGTCCGAAAAACATTTTTTATCCCCGAGTACGCAGTAGGACCAGCCAGTCACTGAACTAAAGGGGAGACTTTGGGCGGCTGAGCCGAACACGTCACGCAGTGACGATAAAAGCATGATTTGCAAGACAGCCGACGGGTGGGGATTTGGTCTCGGCAAAGAAACTATTAGTCTCGGTGAAAGAGAGACAGAGAGCACGAGAGAGTCTATGGCCAAAGTGATCCGGGTTCGATTCCCGGCATGGGCGGTCTATTTTTTTAATTTTTTTATTCTTGTTTACTATTGTTTATTATGAACGTTTTAATGTTTTATTTTACTCTAATAGTTTTTTAATTGTGTAAAATAAATAAATATTTTTTTTCTTTTTAAATCCACGTGCACAAGACAAAAACTTTCATACTGGGGGAGCGAGCCAGGCTGAAGAGTACTCGGGTCCAGCGCCAGACAAAAACTTTGATACTGGGGGAGCGAGCCAGGCTGAAGAGTACTCGGGTCCAGCGCCAGACAAAAACTTTGATACTGGGGGAGCGAGCCAGTCTGAAGAGTACTCGGGTCCAGCGCCAGACAAAAACTTTGATACTGGGGGAGCGAGCCAGGCTGAAGAGTACTCGGGTCCAGCGCCAGACAAAAACTTTGATACTGGGGGAGCGAGCCAGGCTGAAGAGTACTCGGGTCCAGCGCCAGACAAAAACTTTGATACTGGGGGAGCGAGCCAGGCTGAAGAGTACTCGGGTCCAGCGCCAGACAAAAACTTTGATACTGGGGGAGCGAGCCAGGCTGAAGAGTACTCGGGTCCAGCGCCAGACAAAAACTTTGATACTGGGGGAGCGAGCCAGGCTGAAGAGTACTCGGGTCCAGCGCCAGACAAAAACTTTGATACTGGGGGAGCGAGCCAGGCTGAAGAGTACTCGGGTCCAGCGCCAGACAAAAACTTTGATACTGGGGGAGCGAGCCAGGCTGAAGAGTACTCGGGTCCAGCGCCAGACAAAAACTTTGATACTGGGGGAGCGAGCCAGGCTGAAGAGTACTCGGGTCCAGCGCCAGACAAAAACTTTGATACTGGGGGAGCGAGCCAGGCTGAAGAGTACTCGGGTCCAGCGCCAGACAAAAACTTTGATACTGGGGGAGCGAGCCAGGCTGAAGAGTACTCGGGTCCAGCGCCAGACAAAAACTTTGATACTGGGGGAGCGAGCCAGGCTGAAGAGTACTCGGGTCCAGCGCCAGACAAAAACTTTGATACTGGGGGAGCGAGCCAGGCTGAAGAGTACTCGGGTCCAGCGCCAGACAAAAACTTTCATACTGGGGGAGCGAGCCAGGCTGAAGAGTACTCGGGTCCAGCGCCAGACAAAAACTTTGATACTGGGGGAGCGAGCCAGGCTGAAGAGTACTCGGGTCCAGCGCCAGCGTTTTTTTAATTTATTTGTTGCTTCAAAAACACGTCGGGAAGATACACATATTTCGTCACGGCTATAATTATCCTACAAAAACGAACACGTCACCTGTTTTTCAGTATGCGGGGAGAAACTGATGACGTATGCCAGTCTGTGTGTGTGTGTGTCTGTGTATGTGTGTGTGTGTGTGTGTGTGTGTGTGTGTGTGTGTGTGTGTGTGTGTGTGTGTGTTCTTTCTTTCTTTATTTGGTGTTTAACGTCGTTTTCAACCACGAAGGTTATATCGCGAGGGGAAAAAGGGGGGGGTCTGATGTTAGGGTTGCAGTGTTCAAAAACGAACCTCTTTTTCCAATCGAAGGAAGAGATCTTTGTGAAGAGCAAATCTACCTGAGGAATGTATGTGCTCATTTTGAGCGAGTGATGAAGATCAAACCACAATAAACATGCAGCGAAACAAAACATTTTTCTAAAATCTGTTTAATTAGATTTTATCTTGATTTATGACCACACAGACAAATTGTCTAATTTTGTTTCTTTTCTTTCTTTAATGCAGAGGGTTTCATTTAAACATTACATTTATTATGATTTACTTGGAATCCTTTTAACAAAAGCGTACTTGCTTGTGGAATCTTTGGATTTGTTTCTGAGATGTGTCACTGTTTTCACCATTTATTTTTACAGTTGGCTTTGAGGTATACACACACACACACACACACACACACACACACACACACACACACACACACACACACACACACACACACACACACACACACACACACACACACACACACACACACACACACACAGTTACCATGAAGTGGTGTGACGTCAGAATGTTTTTCCTCCATAGCCAGCCACATATCCTGACAGATCCGCGTGTTGCGTCGCGTGATCAAATAGGCGCTGATCGTGCCCACAGCTATGGGGAGCAGCAGGAAGTACTGTCGCTGGTAGGGCAGTTTGGTCCTCAGTAGTTCTTGGGTTAGATAGACCATGGCGCCACCTACACACACAAGATAGGAAGTACTGTCGCTGGTAGGGCATTCTGGTCCTCAGGAGTTCTTGTCACAGTTAAATGCACCATGGCGCCACCTACACACACACACACACACACACACACACACACACACACACACACACACACACACACACACACACACACACACACACACACACACACACACACACACCGACACACACTGTTTCTGATTGCTTTGCCTTATAATAATGCATACTCATACATATTTCATTTTACATGCCTCCATCGCCCTGTGTATCTCTACAAAATCTTCACAAAACATCTGTGTTAGGACCACATGATTCACAACAACAGTCCTTGTCTCCTTCACAATACACCTGTGTTAGGACCACATGATTCACAACAACAGTCTTTGTCTCCTTCACAATACACCCGTGTCATAGGACCACTTGACATGATTCACAACAACAGTCTTTGTCTCCTTCACAATACACCCGTGTCATAGGACCACATGATTCACAACAACAGTCTTTGTCTCCTTCACAATACACCTGTGTTAGGACCACATGATTCACAACAACAGTCTTTGTCTCCTTCACAATACACCTGTGTTAGGACCACATGATTCACAACAACAGTCTTTGTCTCCTGCACAAAACACCTGTGTTAGGACCACTTGACATGATTCACAACAACAGTCTTTGTCTCCTGCACAAAACACCTGTGTTAGGACCACTTGACATGATTCACAACAACAGTCCTTGTCTCCTTCACAATACACCTGTGTTAGGACCACATGATTCACAACAACAGTCCTTGTCTCCTTCACAAAACACCTGTGTTAGGACCACTTGACATGATTCACAACAAAAGTCCTTGTCTCCTGCACAATACACCTGTGTTAGGACCACATGATTCACAACAACAGTCTTTGTCTCCTGCACAATACACCTGTGTTAGGACCACATGATTCACAACAACAGTCTTTGTCTCCTGCACAAAACACCTGTGTTAGGACCACATGATTCACAACAACAGTCCTTGTCTCCTTCACAATACACCTGTGTTAGGACCACTTGACATGATTCACAACAACAGTCTTTGTCTCCTTCACAATACACCCGTGTCATAGGACCACATGATTCACAACAACAGTCCTTGTCTCCTTCACAATACACCTGTGTTAGGACCACTTGACATGATTCACAACAACAGTCTTTGTCTCCTTCTCAATACACCCGTGTCATAGGACCACATGATTCACAACAACAGTCTTTGTCTCCTTCACAATACACCTGTGTTAGGACCACTTGACATGATTCACAACAACAGTCTTTGTCTCCTTCACAAAACACCTGTGTTAGGACCACATGATTCACAACGACAGTCTTTGTCTCCTTCACAATACACCTTTGTTAGGACCACATGATTCACAACAACAGGCGTTGTTTACAGTTACATAGCACTTTAGGCAACTTCCACGGACATTGGTCCAAAAACACTGCCAACACAATCATTGGTCCAAATAGGTCCACATACACTGCCTACACTATCATTGGTCCAAATAGGTCCACATACACTACCTACACAATCATTGGTCGATCACACCACCTCCTGTAGGTCAAAACAATTGGATAGTCGACCAGCCTTGGGTGAGAAGACTATGATAAATTAAAAAGTATGTGTGAGTGACTAAAAAGACCGTGGCCTGAGAGCAACATTGCAACTAATATCACATGGGGGTTACATTGAAACAAAGACGAATTAATACACTATTATGTGCTGATGTATATGCAAGCACATTATATGTCACAAAGGTAATAACACCTGTCACAACATTTTCCAACTCATCTGTCATAAAGGTAAAATAGTCACCTGTAACAAAGGTAAAAGCTCTCCTGTCACAAAGGTAAAAGCTCTCCTGTCACAAAGATAAACGCTCTCCTCTCAAAAAGTTTAAAAAAAATCACCTGTCATAAAGGTAAAAGCTCACCTGTCACAAAGCTAAATGCTCACCTGTTTACAATGGTAAAACTCGCCTGTCGACATGTCATAAGGGTTCAATCTCACCTGTCAAAAAGGTAAAAACTCACCTGTCACAAAGTTTATAATTCAGCCATCACAAAAGTGTGAAAGGCTCCAGCCACAAACGTAAACACTTACCTACAACAAATCATAACACATCAAATCTCACAAATATGAACACTCACCTGCCACAAAGGTGAAGCATCCCGTCATGAAGGCCTTAGACTGACACGCTGCATACTGTTTCATGTGCTGTAACACAATGACTTAGACTGACACGCTGCATACTGTTTCATGTGCTGTAACACAATGACTTATAACTGACACGCTGCATACTGTTTCTTGTGCTGTAACACAATGAGTTATAACTGACACGCTGCATACTGTTTCTTGTGCTGTAACACAATCAGTTATAACTGACACGCTGCATACTGTTTCTTGTGTTGTAACACAATGACTTATAACTGACACGCTGCATACTGTTTCTTGTGCTGTAACACAATCAGTTATAACTGACAGGCTGCATACTGTTTCTTGTGTTGTAACACAATGAGTTATAACTGACACGCTGCATACTGTTTCATGTGCTGTAACACAATCAGTTATAACTGACAGGCTGCATACTGTTTCATGTGCTGTAACACAATCAGTTATAACTGACACGCTGCATACTGTTTCTTGTGCTGTAACACAATCAGTTATAACTGACACGCTGCATACTGTTTCTTGTGCTGTAACACAATGAGTTATAACTGACACGCTGCATACTGTTTCTTGTGCTGTAACACAATCAGTTATAACTGACACGCTGCATACTGTTTCTTGTGCTGTAACACAATCAGTTATAACTGACACGC
>NC_090259.1:49653909-49756409 GCF_037325665.1 Littorina saxatilis
GAGAGAGAGAGAGAGAGAGCGAGCGAGCGAGCGAGCGACCTCACCGGAAATTTCTCCTTATATTCTTCAGTAACTCTTTCAAGTCGTGTCGTCATTGTTCGCTCTCTTCAAATGACCCACGGCACGAAATAAGAGGCACGAAATACAGACACGGTGATATCAGCGCTTCAAACTGACTTGGAAGGTCTTCAAGGACTAAAACTTCGAAAGTTCGTCTGCTACTTTGTATCTGTTGCGAAACAGATGGTACTTTTAAAGTGATGTCCCTTTGGCATCTAAGGGAGGCCACCTCTATTGACAATTGTTAATGCACGTGAACAGTTATTTCCCCTCGACTACCACAAAGTTTACTCTCATGTCAATACGTCCCAATACCATTACGTCCCCCGTACCATTACGTCCCAGTACCATTGCGTCCGTCAGTGCGTGCGTGCGTCAGTGCGTGCGTGTCAGTGTGTGTGTGTGCTATGCATGGTCGATTGGTCGTGTCTCCGTTCCAGGCCAGCCTTGTGTTTATCAAAGTGGTGTGTGCATTGCCTATCACATTGTTTCATCAGTGAATAACATCTTATGTGTGTGCTAGTAGAACAATTCTCACAAAATAACTTTACCGAGTCAAACTTTACATATGAATTCTGCAATGTGATATCCCCACATAATGTTTTTGGACTTTTTTCGATAAATGTCTTTAAGGACGTCATATCTTCATTTTGGTAAAAGTTGAGGCCGTACTGTCACGCTCTGATCAAGTCAGTTCATCACAATGTTGGTCAAGCAATCTTTGACCTAGTCTGGACTATCGCATAATCGTAAACCTAACCTTTTGTTGCCTTAAGAACTGATGAATGAGTTAGGTCATTACAATTGTACATAAATATAAAATTTGAATAAGAGATTCAAAAATTAGTACATTGTATTCTCCATCATTCCTTGAATCCAAAAATATGTTAGGGACGGTTTGCATTAAAAATAAAAATACAAGCTCAAAAATATAACTACATGCACAAAAAATTCCAGAAAAATAACTGCACTATATCCTTCTTATCAAAAGCTCAACACATATTGTCATTTTAAGCGATACATAGACAGCCATGATTATCGCTCGGCTGTAGGCATGATTATCGCTCAGCTGTAGGCATGATTATCGCTCGGCTGTAGGCATGATTATCGCTCGGCTGTAGGCATGATTATCGCTCGGCTGTAGGCATGATTATCGCTCCGCTGTAGGCATGATTATCGCTCGGCTCTAGGCATGATTATCGCTCGGCTGTAGGCATGATTATCGCTCGGCTGTAGGCATGATTATCGCTCGGCTGTAGGCATGATTATCGCTCGGCTGTAGGCATGATTATCGCTCGGCTGTAGGCATGATTATCGCTCGGCTGTAGGCATGATTATCGCTCGGCTGTAGGCATGATTATCACTCGGCTGTAGGCATGATTATCACTCGGCTGTAGCCATGATTATCGCTCGGCTGTAGGCATGATTATCGCTCAGCTGTAGGCATGATTATCGCTCGGCTGTAGGCATGATTATCGCTCAGCTGTAGGCATGATTATCGCTCGGCTGTAGGCATGATTATCGCTCGGCTCTAGGCATGATTAATTGGCATGGACTAATACACACTTAGCATCATACAATGTTTAGGGGCTTCCTTGGCCTCAACCGACAAATCTGACAAGTCTTGATGAAAACAATGCAGTTTGTTCAGTTTCATAGGTCAATCTGACAAGTCTTGATGAAAACAATGCAGTTTGTTCAGTTTCATAGGTCAATCTGACAAGTCTTGATGAAAACAATGCAGTTTGTTCAGTTTCATAGGTCAATCTGACAAGTCTTGATGAAAACAATGCAGTTTGGTCAGTTTCATAGGTCAATCTGACAAGTCTTGATGAAAACAATGCAGTTTGTTCAGTTTCATAGGTCAATCTGACAAGTCTTGATGAAAACAATGCAGTATGTTCAGTTTCATAGGTCTTCCTGTCAAGTCTTGATGAAAACTATGCAGTTTGGTCAGTTTCATAGGTCGACAAATTGACTAATTGTATTAATTTTGCTTTATGCAACTTGTGATGTTTTTTTTATTTTTTTATACATATGAATGCCTGTCTGGTTTTACTTTGTTCAGGGTTAAAACAGCACAAACCCTTTTCCCTGCTCTGTCCATGTATGGTTACAGTCACTCTGTTCATTATTACAACAGCACAAACCCTTTTCCCTGCTCTGTCCACTTGTGGTTACACGCTCTGTTCATTATTACAACAGCACAAACCCTTTTCCCTGCTCTGTCCACTTGTGGTTACACGCTCTGTTCATTATTACAACAGCACAAACCCTTTTCCCTGCTCTGTCGAGTTGTGGTTACACGCTCTGTTCATTATTACAACAGCACAAACCCTTTTCCCTGCTCTGTCCACTTGTGGTTACACGCTCTGTTCATTATTACAACAGCACAAACCCTTTTCCCTGCTCTGTCCATGTATGGTTACAGTCACTCTGTTCATTATTACAACAGCACAAACCCTCTTTCCTGCTCTGTCCATGTATGGTTACAGTCACTCTGTTCATTATTACAACAGCACAAACCCTTTTCCCTGCTCTGTCCATGTATGGTTACACGCTCTGTTCATTATTACAACAGCACAAACCCTTTCTCCTGCTCTGTCCACTTGTGAATACACAGTGTGAAAAACAATACATGAATCTTGCTTTAGTTATTATAAGCAAGTTCTGTGTGCAAACACACACACCCACACACACAGTCACACAGACATACACACAGACACACACAGACATACACACAGACACACACACAGTCACACAGACATACACACAGACACACACAGACACACACACAGTCACACAGACATACACAGACACACACAGACACACACAGACACACCCACACACACACACAGACACACACACACACACACACAGAAACACAGACACACACAGACACAGGCACACAAAGGCACACATACATACACACAGACATACACACAGACACACAGACAGTCACACAGACATACACACACCCACACACACAGTCACACAGACATACACACAGACACACAGAGACACACACACAGTCACACAGACATACACACAGACACACACAGACACACACACACACAGACATTATACATACACAGTGAACCCTCCCGGTTCAGACAACAAATTTGAAGACATTCACATTTTTAATAAAAACCCAGTAGTGGCAAGTGTTCAAGATACATCATCTTCAAATGTGGTTTAAAAAGGTGAACACCCATCACCCAACAACATGGTAATAACTGTTACATAGTGATTTAGTCTAATTCTTTCTTTATTTGGTGTTTAACGTCGTTTTCAACCAGGGTTAGTCTAATTGTTTTGCCCCTAGAGCTATACAGTTCAGGTAAGTGGTTGTAATTATGTGACCACATACCACAAATTCCTTAAAATAAACGTTTCAGCACCGAGTTACTCATACTAAAAACGCCTGTGTTTTGCATAGGAATTCCAGACTGTACTTCTCATTGTGACGCCTTTTTGCGCGAGTCATAATTTTTGTCCTACCTTTTGCCACTTATCATTTCATGCGCTATTCCTAGAGACACACATTTCCAATTGAGCCGGGAGCTACAGAGTTCGTTTTGGGAGTTGAATAGATCACAACAAACACAACAAAGGTCTTGGAATCAGTGTCTGAGCGTTCGATTTTTCACATCTGAATGCTGTGTTTCTTGGTCATTTCAGACCGTGATGTTCTCCAACGAACATTGCGTTTGTTTCTGTTATGCGAAGCGTCTTAGCCCTGTATGGCATGGAATATGCATGCGTAAGCTAGACAATAGGTTTGTCTTTCTCAATCCAACGGTCTTAATCTTCTTTGACGAATGGGTATCTATGAGGACTAAACTAAGGTAACTGCTCGCTGATTAAAATTCATTTCATTATTTGGCTTGAGGGCTAAAATCAGGTAAGTGGATTGGAGAAGGGGAAAAAAATACAAAATATTTTTGTAATTTGGAGAAAATACAGTTTGCCCAGAAGTCCATGTGTTTTTTGCCGAAAGATGATGGTGAAGTTATTCATGATAATGCTTTGATTGTTAAAGAACCACAGACCTTTTATGAGGAGTTATATGCTTCAAGAGAAGCCGAACTGGTAAATCAAGAGATTGATGAAAACCTGGCTCATCCTGTATTAACAGATGCTGAGAGTAAACAATTGGAAGGTAGACTTACTCAATGTGAGCTACTCAAAGCTGTGAAAAAATTAAACAATGACAAAAGCCCAGGATCAGATGGGTACACTGCGGAATTCTTCAAGTTTTTCTATTCTGACTTAGGAAAGTTTATGTTACGGTCTATAAATTGTGGATTTGAGAAAGGAGAAATGTCGGTGACTCAGAGACAGGGCGTTATAGTATGTATTCCAAAGGAAGGAAAAAAGAAAACACTTTTAAAAAATTGGAGACCAATTCCTCTGTTAAATACGGTTTATAAGATTGCATCAACATGTATTGCAGAACGGGTTAAACGGGTTTTACCAAATTTGATTCATGATGATCAAAAAGGCTTCTTGAAAGGAAGATATATTGGTGAAAACGTCAGATTAATATATGATACCCTGTTCTACTCAAATAAACATAATATACCTGGCCTACTTTTGATGGTCGACTTTGAAAAGGCTTTCGACAGTGTTGCCTGGTCATTTATTGAAAAATCTTTGAGCAAATTCAACTTTGGAAATGACATAAAACGATGGATTTTTACTTTTTATTGCAAAATTAAGTCCTGTGTTTCAGTTAATGGTCGGTATTCAGCATGGTTTAATGTAGGTCGAGGCACCCGGCAAGGGGATCCGCTGTCACCTTATCTATTTTTGATTTGTGCCGAAATATTGTCTCTTATGGTACGCCAGAACAAAAAGATTTGTGGTATGAATATTCTTGGCGAAAATATTTTATTGTCACAATTCGCCGATGATACCAGTCTGTTTCTTGATGGTACAGAGCAATCATTTTGCGAAAGTATAAAAGTGTTACAACATTTTGCATCACTATCAGGTTTGAGAATGAATTATGATAAAACAATTGTAGTTTGGTTAGGACCTTTAAAGTTTTGCAAAAGAAGATTTTTGCCTGATATGAACTTTACTTGGAACCCGGATAATTTTAAAGCACTTGGTGTTATTTTTTCAGTAAATGTATCCGAGGTTGTTTTTCTTAACTATAGAAATAAGTTAAAGGAAATTCAAAAACTTCTGAATTCATGGACCAGAAGGAACCTGACACCTTTTGGTAAAATAACAGTCCTAAAAACCTTGGCTATTTCCAAATTGACACATTTGTTTACGAATTTACCTGATCCAGACGAACAGTTTATGATGGAGCTAAATAATATTTTTTTCAAATTTCTTTGGGATGGAAAAAGAGATAAAATTAAAAGAACTACGGTCACCCAACCCTATGAAGATGGAGGATTAAAGATGGTTGACGTGAAAAGTTTTCTGTCATCTCTAAAAATTGTTTGGTTAAAAAGAGTTGTTGGTCTTACTGGATTAATATCAAGATTATTGTTTAAAGCATGTCCATCTGTTATAACAATAAATATGAGAGAAGAGGAATTTGCAAATGTTTTGATGCAGAGAATGGAAAACCCGTTTTGGACTGATGTTTTTAAACATTATATGAAACTACATGGAAAATGTGAACCTACAACCTTTAACGATTTTGTATCAGAATGTTTACATTATAATGTTAATATTCGCAGAGATAAAAAGACAGTGTACATTCAAAACTGGATTGACAATGGAATTGCTCAGATTGGTCATATTTTGGGACAAAATGGATACTTATCCTATAATGCGTTTAAAATTAAATATCCAAATGTGCGAGGAGATTTTGTATTGTATCAAGGTGTAATCCAGGCTGTTAAAAAATATCAGAGAAAAATCGGCTTAGAATTTGATAAACATTTTATTATGACAGAGCCCATTGTGTGGAAATGTATTTGTAAAGGTAAGACACAACTTATTTACAAAAAACTGATTGAACATGCTACGGTCCCAAAATGTATCGAAAAGTGGTCTGAATCTTTAGACTGTTTGTTAGATAAGAAGGCTATTTTTCAATATGTTTTTAAAACAACAAAAGACACTTGTCTGAGATGGTTCCAGTACCGATTATTGTACAGAATTTTGCCCACAGAACGGTTTCTATTTTTGCGAAAAATTGTGGATACGTCATTGTGTACTTTTTGCGGTAGAAATGAAGAAACCCTTTTACATATGTTTTGGGAGTGTGATAAAGTGCAGACTTTTTGGATAGAATTTGTAAATTGGCTAAAGGTGAACTGCACCCATTGTGACAATTTAAAACTGTCTAAAGAACTGGTTCTTCTTGGAGTTGCGAACAATGTAGTCACCGATAAAGCTTTTGATGTGTTAGTAATCTGTGCCAAACACCATGTATATATTTCCAAAATGAACAAAAAGACCCCTCATTTTCAGACATTTAGTAGAAATTGTAAGCAAAGATTTATTTGTGAAAAGTATAATGCAGTTGTGAATAATACAGTACATAAATTTTACAAGGATTGGCGCCTGTATATATATGCATATTCTGATGTAACCCTTAGGTTTTTTTCTTTCTTAAATCCTTTTGATACTGCGACCACCAAGCCCTGAACATCCCCCCTCCCCCACCCATCCTCCCACCCCATGTATGTTGTAATTGTTCAAGTGTTCTTCTGTTGTATGGTTTTGTCCCTTCGTTTAGGTGATGTCCTGTAATGTACAGTGTATACATGTAGAAAAAAAAACTTCACAAAAAGAGAATAAAAAAAAAAAAAAAAAAAAAAAAAATCAGGTAACCCCTCTGCAAAATTTCAAACCTCATACTGTTGAGTCGCTCCATAAAATTTGGAAAATTTTCTTTCAATTGCACAAAAGTCAGACCATTTCACAAACAATGTGTCCACTTTGGGGGTTAGTAATGCCTAAGCTGAAGTTGATGTACAACAAGTATCATATTAAGCATTTACTGACACACATCTTTACCAGAACATACACAGCATGATAGAATATCTCTCACAAAACATAAACCTACTGAACTAAAACCTAATCATAAACTGTACTACTGCACTGAAGACCAACTTACAAACACATATATATAACTGGATTAAACAAGTACAGTCAAACATATGACTGCATGTAATACCACTTTCACAACACAATGCGTCCTACATGTTGACACCAAACACTTTACACGATTCGGGGGCGATGGAATGAACTGATATAAACGCATGCTTCATACACAATTAGTACATGATCACTAAATAACCAATCCACATACATTTCATTTGCAATCATCAAGAAAGCGCACGCACACACGCACGCACGCACGCACGCACGCACACACACACACACACACACACACACACACACACACACACACACACACACACACAGGTTGCAGTACAAGCTCAGGTCCGTATCTGGAATTTGCCAGCCCGCGTGAGGTACTTGACTCCCTTGAATGGCTTGTACTTCTGGAACACACAGTAACATCGGGTCTCAGTCGCAGTTACATCACACGTCAGTCATAGTATGATCACTCAAGACAAATATCAATAACACACTGTAACATTGGGTCTCCGTCACAGTTACATCACACATCTGTCATAGTATGATCACTCAAGACAAATATCAACAAGAAGGGCAAAGCCCATACGACTCACATGCTTGACCTTGACCTTTCATGACATCATACACTAAGAACTGCTTTACACATTTTTCCTACCAAAATGCATGTGACCTTGACCCAAGGTCAAGGTCATCCAAGGTCATGCAACACAAAGCTGTTAATTCAAGACATAGGAAGTACAATGGTGCTTATTGGCTCTTTCTACCATGAGATATGGTCACTTTTAGTGGTTCACTACCTTATTTTGGTCACATTTCATAAGGGTCAAAGTGACCTTGACCTTGATCATATGTGACAAAATGTGTCTCATGATGAAAGCATAACATGTGCCCCACATAATTTTTAAGTTTGAAACAGTTATCTTCCATAGTTCAGGGTCAAGGTCACTTCAAAATATGTATACAATCCAACTTTGAAGAGCTCCTGTGACCTTGACCTTGAAGCAAGGTAAACCAAACTGGTATCAAAAGATGGGGCTTACTTTGCCCTATATATCATATATAGGTGAGGTATTCAATCTCAAAAACTTCAGAGAAAATGTGAAAAATGTGAAAAATAGTTGTTTTTTAGACAACATTTATGGCCCCTGCGACCTTGACCTTGAAGCAAGGTCAAGATGCTATGTATGTTTTTTGGGGCCTTGTCATCATACACCATCTTGCCAAATTTGGTACTGATAGACTGAATAGTGTCCAAGAAATATCCAACGTTAAAGTTTTCCGGACGGCCGGACGGACGGACGTCCGGACGGACGGACGGACGGACGGACGGACGGACGACTCGGGTGAGTACATAGACTCACTTTTGCTTCGCATGTGAGTCAATAACACACTGTAACATTGGGTCTCCGTCACAGTTACTTCACACATCAGTCATAGTATAATCACTCAAGACAAATATCAATAACACACTGTAACATTGGGTCTCCGTCACAGTTACACACATCTGTCATAGTATGATCACTCAAGACAAATATCAATAACACACTGTAACATTGGGTCTCCGTCACAGTTACATCACACATCAGTCATAGTATGATCACTCAAGACAAATATCAATAACACACCGTAACATTGGGTCTCCGTCACAGTTACATCACACATCTGTCATAGTATGATCACTCAAGACAAATATCAATAACACACCGTAACATTGGGTCTCCGTCACAGTTACATCACACATCTGTCATAGTATGATCACTCAAGACAAATATCAATAACACACTGTAACATTGAGTCTCCGTCACACTTACATCACACATCAGTCATAGTATAATCACTCAAGACAAATATCACCGTAACATTGGGTCTCCGTCACAGTTACATCACACATCACTCAAGACAAATATCAATAACACACACACACACACACACACACACACACACACACACACGTAAAAATATGTGTTGAACAGAGCTAATGAACAATAATAGCAACTTGTAGGATCATACCCCTGTGACACTACCTACTGTGTGTTCAACAGAGCTAATGAAGAATAATAGCAACTTGTAGGATCATACCCCTGTGACACTACCTACTGTGTGTTGAACACAGCTTATGAACAATAATAGCAACTTGTAGGATCATACCCCTGTGACACTACCTACTGTGTGTTGAACACAACTTATGAACAATAATAGCAACTTGTAGAATCATACCCCTGTGACACTACCTACTGTGTGTTGAACGGACCTAATGAAGAATAATAGCAACTTGTAGGATCATACCCCTGTGACACTACCTACTGTGTGTTCAACAGAGCTAATGTCTAATGAAGAATAATAGCAACTTGTAGAATCATACCCCTGTGACACTACCTACTGTGTGTTCAACAGAGCTAATGAAGAATAATAGCAACTTGTAGGATCATACCACTGTGAGTGTGACACTACCAACTGTGTGTTGAACAGAGCTTATGAAGAATAATAGCAACTTGTAGAATCATACCCCTGTGACACTACCTAGTGTGTGTTGAACAGAGCTAATGTACAATAATAGCAACTTGTAGGATCATACCCCTGTGACACTACCTACTGTGTGTTGAACAGAGCTAATGTACAATAATAGCAACTTGTAGGATCATACCCCTGTGACACTACCTACTGTGTGTTCAACAGAGCTAATGTCTAATGAAGAATAATAGCAACTTGTAGAATCATACCCCTGTGACACTACCTACTGTGTGTTCAACAGAGCTAATGAAGAATAATAGCAACTTGTAGTATCATACCACTGTGAGTGTGACACTACCAACTGTGTGTTGAACAGAGCTTATGAAGAATAATAGCAACTTGTAGAATCATACCCCTGTGACACTACCTACTGTGTGTTCAACAGAGCTAATGAAGAATACTAGCAACTTGTAGGATCATACCCCTGTGAGTGTGACACTAACTACTGTGTGTTCAACAAACCTAATGTAGAATAATAGCAACTTGTAGGATCATACCCCTGTGAGTGTGACACTACCTAGTGTGTGTTGAACAGAGCTAATGTACAATAATAGCAACTTGTAGAATCATACCCCTGTGACACTACCTACTGTGTGTTCAACAGAGCTAATGTACAATAATAGCAACTTGTAGGATCATACACCTGTGACACTACCTACTGTGTGTTCAACAAACCTAATGTAGAATAATAGCACACTTGTGGGATCATACCCCTGTGACACTAACTACTGTGTGTTCAACAGAGCTAATGCAGAATAATAGCAACTTGTAGGATCATACCCCTGTGAGTGTGACACTACCTAGTGTGTGTTGAACAGAGCTAATGTACAATAATAGCAACTTGTAGGATCATACCCCTGTGACACTACCTAGTGTGTGTTCAACAGAGCTAATGTAGAATAATAGCAACTTGTAGGATCATACCCCTGTGACACTACCTACTGTGTGTTCAACAGAGCTAATGAAGAATAATAGCAACTTGTAGGATCATACCCCTGTGACACTACCTACTGTGTGTTCAACAGAGCTAATGAAGAATAATAGCAACTTGTAGGATCATACACCTGTGACACTACCTACTGTGTGTTCAACAGAGCTAATGTACAATAATAGCAACTTGTAGGATCATACCCCTGTGACACTACCTAGTGTGTGTTCAACAGAGCTAATGTACAATAATAGCAACTTGTAGGATCATACCCCTGTGACACTACCTACTGTACAATGACAGGGTAGTAAATTGCCTTTCCATTCCTAGCACTCTTTTACAATCAAAAACAGCATACATACACTTACACAACAGCCTCATCAAAAGACCTGCATTCAATCTGTCTGTTTGTAATGAGGGTTGTACAAGTGTATGTATATGTGTATACCACTGACCTCTCCGTACATGTCCAGACGATTGACCTTCAGTCCTGACACCGCCATCTGACTGATTGAAAACATCACCTGTAACAGACATCACACACAGTGTCAGAAACATCATACAGTGTCACAGACAACACACACACACAGTGTCACACACAACACACAAAGTGTCACACACAACACACAAAGTGTCACACACAACACACACAACACACACAGTGTCAAAGACAACACACAGAGTGTCACAGACAACACACAAAGTGTCACACACAACACACACAGTGTCACAGACAACACACACAGTGTCACACACAACATGCACAGTGTCACACACAACACACACAGTGTCACACACAACACACACAGTGTCACACACAACACACACAGTGTCACACACAACACACACAGTGTCAAAGACAACACACAGAGTGTCACAGACAACACACAAAGTGTCACACACAACACACACAGTGTCACACACAACACACACACAGTGTCACAGACAACATGCACAGTGTCACACACAACACACACAAAGTGTCACACACAACACACACAGTGTCACACACAACACACACACAGTGTCACAGACAACACACAAAGTGTCACACACAACACACACAGTGTCACACACAACACACAAAGTGTCACAGACAACACACAAAGTGTCACACACAACACACACAGTGTCACACACAACACACAAAGTGTCACACACAACACACACAAAGTGTCACACACAACACACACACAGTGTCACACACAACACACACAGTGTCACAGACAACATGCACAGTGTCACACACAACACACACACAGTGTCACACACAACACACAGTGTCACACACAACACACACACAGTGTCACACACAACACACACAGTGTCACACACAACACACACAGTGTCACACACAACACACACAGTGTCACACACAACACACACAGTGTCACACACAACACACACACAGTGTCACACACAACACACACAGTGTCACAGACAACACACACAGAGTGTCACAGACAACACACACAGTGTCACACACAACACACAAAGTGTCACACACAACACACACAGTGTCAAAGACAACACACAGAGTGTCACAGACAACACACACACAGTGTCACACACAACACACACAGTGTCACACACAACACACACAGTGTCACACACAACACACACACAGTGTCACACACAACACACACAGTGTCACAGACAACACACACAGAGTGTCACAGACAACACACAAAGTGTCACACACAACACACACACAGTGTCACATACAACACACACAGTGTCACAGACAACACACACAGTGTCACAGACAACACACACACAGTGTCACACACAACACACACAGTGTCACAGACAACACACACAGTGTCACACACAACACACACAGTGTCACAGACAACACACACAGTGTCACAGACAACACACACAGTGTCACAGACAACACACACACAACACACACAGTGTCACACACAACACACAAAGTGTCACACACAACACACACACAGTGTCACACACAACACACACACAGTGTCACACACAACACACACAGTGTCACAGACAACACACACACAGTGTCACAGACAACACACACAGTGTCACACACAACACACACAGTGTCACAGACAACACACACACAGTGTCACAGACAACACACACACAGTGTCACACACAACACACACAGTGTCACACACAACATGCACAGTGTCACACAACACACACACAGTGTCACACACAACACACACAGTGTCACACACAACACACACACAGTGTCACACACAACACACACACAGTGTCACACACAACACACAGAGTGTCACAGACAACACACACACAGTGTCACACACAACACACACAGTGTCACACACAACATGCACAGTGTCACAGACAACACACACACAGTGTCACATACAACACACACAGTGTCACAGACAACACACACACAGTGTCACACACAACACACACAGTGTCACAGACAACATGCACAGTGTCACACACAACACACACAGTGTCACAGACAACACACACACAGTGTCACACACAACATGCACAGTGTCACACAAAACACACACAGTGTCACAGACAACACACACACAGTGTCACACACAACATGCACAGTGTCACACAAAACACACACAGTGTCACAGACAACACACACAGTGTCACAGACAACACACACAGTGTCACAGACAACATGCACAGTG
Source organism: Littorina saxatilis (assembly GCF_037325665.1). NCBI lineage: Eukaryota > Metazoa > Mollusca > Gastropoda > Littorinimorpha > Littorinidae > Littorina > Littorina saxatilis. Next base: position 49,667,143 of record NC_090259.1, read on the forward strand.
TCACACACAACACACACACAGTGTCACACACAACACACACACAACACACACAGTGTCACACACAACACACACAGTGTCACACACAACATGCACAGTGTCACACACAACACACACAGTGTCACAGACAACACACACAGTGTCACAGACAACACACACACAGTGTCACACACAACATGCACAGTGTCACACACAACACACACAGTGTCACAGACACACACACAGTGTCACACACAACACACACACAGTGTCAAAGACAACACACACAGTGTCAAAGACAACACACACACAGTGTCACAGACAACACACACAGTGTCACACACAACACACACACAGTGTCAAAGACAACACACACAGTGTCACACACAACACACACACAGTGTCACAGACAACACACACAGTGTCACACACAACACACACACAGTGTCAAAGACAACACACACAGTGTCACACACAACACACACACAGTGTCACAGACAACACACACAGTGTCACACACAACACACACACAGTGTCAAAGACAACACACACACAGTGTCACACACAACACACACAGTGTCACACACAACACACACACAGTGTCACACACAACACACACAGTGTCACACACAACACACACAGTGTCACACACAACACACACACAGTGTCACACACAACACACAAAGTGTCACACACAACACACACACAGTGTCACACACAACACACACAGTGTCACACACAGTGTCAAAGACAACACACACAGTGTCACACACAACACACACACAGTGTCACACACAACACACACAACACACACAGTGTCACAGACAACACACACAGTGTCACACACAACATGCACAGTGTCACACACAACACACACAGTGTCACACACAACACACACACAGTGTCACACACAACACACACAGTGTCACACACAACACACACACAGTGTCACACACAACACACACAGTGTCACACACAACATGCACAGTGTCACACACAACACACACAGTGTCACAGACAACACACACAGTGTCACACACAACATGCACAGTGTCACACACAACACACACAGTGTCACACACAACACACACAGTGTCACACACAACACACACAGTGTCACACACAACATGCACAGTGTCACAGACAACACACACACAGTGTCACACACAACATGCACAGTGTCACACACAACACACACAGTGTCACACACAACATGCACAGTGTCACACACAACACACACACAGTGTCACACACAACACACACAGTGTCACACACAACATGCACAGTGTCACACACAACATGCACAGTGTCACAGACAACACACACAGTGTCACAGACAACACACACACACAGTGTCACACACAACACACACAGTGTCACACACAACACACACACAGTGTCACACACAACACACAGAGTGTCACAGACAACACACACAAAGTGTCACACACAACACACACAGTGTCACACACAACACACAAAGTGTCACAGACAACACACAAAGTGTCACACACAACACACACAGTGTCACAGACAACACACACACAGTGTCACAGACAACACACACAGTGTCAAAGACAACACACACAGTGTCACACACAACATGCACAGTGTAACAGACAACACACAGAGTGTCACACACAACACACACACAGTGTCACACACAACACACACAGTGTCAAAGACAACATGCACAGTGTCACACACAACATGCACAGTGTCAAAGACAACACACACACAGTGTCACACACAACACACACAGTGTCACACACAACACACAGAGTGTCACAGACAACACACACACAGTGTCACACACAACACACACAGTGTCACAGACAACACACACAGTGTCACACACAACACACACAGTGTCACACACAACACACACAGTGTCAAAGACAACACACAGAGTGTCACAGACAACACACAAAGTGTCACACACAACACACAGAGTGTCACAGACAACACACACACAGTGTCACACACAACATGCACAGTGTCACACACAACACACAGAGTGTCACAGACAACACACACACAGTGTCACACACAACACACACAGTGTCACAGACAACACACACAGTGTCACAGACAACACACACACAGTGTCACACACAACACACACAGTGTCACACACAACACACACAGTGTCAAAGACAACACACACAGTGTCACAGACAACACACACACAGTGTCACAGACAACATGCACAGTGTCACACACAACACACACAGTGTCACACACAACACACACACAGTGTCACACACAACATGCACAGTGTCACACACAACACACACAGTGTCACACAACACACACACAGTGTCAAAGACAACACACACAGTGTCACAGACAACACACACAGTGTCACAGACAACACACACACAGTGTCACAGACAACACACACAGTGTCACAGACAACACACACACAGTGTCACACACAACACACACAGTGTCACACACAACATGCACAGTGTCACACACAACACACAAAGTGTCACACACAACACACACAACACACACAGTGTCAAAGACAACACACACACAGTGTCACACACAACATGCACAGTGTCACAGACAACACACAGAGTGTCACACACAACACACACACAGTGTCACACACAACACACACAGTGTCACACACAACACACACACAGTGTCACAGACAACACACACACAAAGTGTCACACACAACATGCACAGTGTCACACAACACACACAGTGTCACAGACAACACACACACAGTGTCACACACAACATGCACAGTGTCACACAAAACACACACAGTGTCACACACAACATGCACAGTGTCACACACAACACACACACAAAGTGTCACACACAACACACACAGTGTCACACACAACACACACAGTGTCACACACAACACACACACAGTGTCACACACAACATGCACAGTGTCACACAAAACACACACAGTGTCACAGACAACACACACATAGTGTCACATACATAACACACACACAACACACACAGTGTTACACACAACACACACAGTGTCACACAACACACACACAGTGTCACACACAACACACACAGTGTCACACAACACACACACAGTGTCACACACAACACACACAGTGTCAAAGACAACACACACAGTGTCACAGACAACACACACACAGTGTCACAGACAACACACACACAGTGTCACACACAACACACACAGTGTCACAGACAACACACACAGTGTCACACAAAACACACACAGTGTCAAAGACAACACACACAGTGTCACACACAACACACACACAGTGTCACAGACAACACACACAGTGTCACACACAACACACACACAGTGTCACAGACAACACACACACAGTGTCACACACAACACACACAGTGTCACAGACAACACACACAGTGTCACACAAAACACACACAGTGTCACACACAACACACACAGTGTCACACACAACACACACAGTGTCAAAGACAACACACACAGTGTCACAGACAACACACACAGTGTCACAGACAACACACACAGTGTCACACACAACACACACAGTGTCACAGACAACACACACAGTGTCACAGACAACACACACAGTGTCACAGACAACACACACAGTGTCACACACAACACACACAGTGTCACACACAACACACACACAGTGTCACAGACAACACACACACAGTGTCACACACAACACACACAGTGTCACAGACAACATGCACAGTGTCACACACAACACACACACAGTGTCACAGACAACATGCACAGTGTCACACACAACACACACACAGTGTCACAGACAACATGCACAGTGTCACACACAACACACACAGTGTCACACACAACACACACACAGTGTCACACACAACACACACAGTGTCACAGACAACACACACAGTGTCACAGACAACACACACAGTGTCACACAAAACACACACAGTGTCACAGACAACACACACACAGTGTCACACACAACACACACAGTGTCACAGACAACACACACACAGTGTCACAGACAACACACACAGTGTCACACACAACACACACAGTGTCACAGACAACACACACACAGTGTCACACACAACACACACAGTGTCACACACAACACACACAGTGTCACAGACAACACACACACAGTGTCACACACAACACACACAGTGTCACACACAACACACACAGTGTCACAGACAACACACACACAGTGTCACACACAACACACACAGTGTCACACAAAACACACACAGTGTCAAAGACAACACACACACAGTGTCACACACAACACACACAGTGTCACACACAACACACACAGTGTCACACACAACACACACAGTGTCAAAGACAACACACACAGTGTCACAGACAACACACAGAGTGTCACACACAACACACACACAGTGTCACACACAACACACACAGTGTCACACACAACACACACAGTGTCACAGACAACACACACAGTGTCACACACAACATGCACAGTGTCACACAACACACACACAGTGACAAAGACAACACACACAGTGTCACACACAACACACACAACACACACAGTGTCACAGACAACACACACAGTGTCACACACAACATGCACAGTGTCACACAACACACACAGTGTCACAGACAACACACACACAGTGTCACAGACAACACACACACAGTGTCACACACAACACACACAGTGTCACACACAACATGCACAGTGTCACACACAACACACACAGTGTCACAGACAACACACACACAGTGTCACATACATAACACACACACAACACACACAGTGTTCAACACAAGTCACTCATAGTTATTGCAGGGTTCAAACAAGGGAGGTCATTGTACATGACAAGAAACACTGGAAGATGAGATTTCATCACTCACCGTTTTTGCAGGGTTCAAACAAGGGAGGTCATTGTACATGACAAGAAACACTGGAAGATGAGATTTCATCACTCACCGTTTTTGCAGGGTTCAAACAAGGGAGGTCATTGTACATGACAAGAAACACTGGAAGATGAGATTTCATCACTCACCGTTTTTGCAGGGTTCAAACAAGGGAGGTCATTGTACATGACAAGAAACACTGCAAGATGAGATTTCATCACTCACCGTTTTTGCAGGGTTCAAACAAGGGAGGTCATTGTACATGACAAGAAACACTGGAAGATGAGATTTCATCACTCACCGTTTTTGCAGGGTTAAAACAAGGGAGGTCATTGTACATGACAACAAACACTGGAAGATGAGATTTCATCACTCACCGTTTTTGCAGGGTTCAAACAAGGGAGGTCATTGTACATGACAAGAAACACTGGAAGATGAGATTTCATCACTCACCGTTTTTGCAGGGTTCAAACAAGGGAGGTCATTGTACATGACAAGAAACACTGGAAGATGAGATTTCATCACTCACCGTTTTTGCAGGGTTCAAACAAGGGAGGTCATTGTACATGACAAGAAACACTGGAAGATGAGATTTCATCACTCACCGTTATTGCAGGGTTCAAACAAGGGAGGTCATTGTACATGACAAGAAACACTGGAAGATGAGATTTCATCACTCACCGTTTTTGCAGGGTTCAAACAAGGGAGGTCATTGTACATGACAAGAAACACTGGAAGATGAGATTTCATCACTCACCGTTATTGCAGGGTTCAAACAAGGGAGGTCATTGTACATGACAAGAAACACTGGAAGATGAGATTTCATCACTCACCGTTATTGCAGGGTTGGACTCCGGTATTCCTGCCCCAGTCTGTAGGCTAATCTGTCAAACATCAACACAATCAAATCATGTTGTAAACCAACCAAACACATTTTTTTAAATAGATGTTATTTATAGAAATAAATTTGTCAGGAATCTCAAACTTTGTGGAACAGTTGCGTTCCACTATATTAAAGGCACAGTCAGCCTCCCGTAAACCAGCACATACACTGTCAGGCTTTTACACACAGTACAAACACCCTTTCGTTTAAACACTCACTGCTTGAGATCATCCTAGGTGCCCTCCGTAAAGAGCAAGCAATTTTCAAAGAATTTCTTTTTGCGTGGCCAGCCGTATGATCAGACAATCAGGCGGCGCATTTTGGAGCTAGACCTAACTTTTAAAATCTAAATAATAAATTGACACCTTGTTACACAAACTTTCTTAAATCATAACAGATTTCTTTTTTCATCAAAAGATTAAAATCGTTCTGTAAACAATTTGAGACGGACTGGGGCTTTAAGTCAAAACAATAACAGTTAACAAAAACAAGTCGCGTGAAGCGATATAAAAACATTTAGTCAGTCGTTATCAAACTATTAAAGGCGCAGTAAGCCTCCCGTAAACCATCACAGATACGGTCAGGCTTTTACACACAGTACAAACACCCTTTCATTTAAACACTCACCGATTGAGAACATCCTAGGTGCCCTCCGAAAAGAGCGAACAATTTTCAAAGAATTTATTTTTGCGTGGTTTATTTTACCCCTGAGCCATCGTGAACCCGTGTGATCCAGTTTCCCTTTTTCACAATGTAGTCGTCAGTTAGTCATTTGAATGCGACTCGATGTGAGCTTATTTACAATAGCACGTTTTTATGCACGAAACAAACGGCTGTGGTTCACAAGAACTCTAGCGATGGCTTTTGACTGTTGAGAGGAACGGCAATATCCATAAACCGTCGTCTGCTACGACCCTTGCGTGACCCTGCTTCCGGGCTTTTCTTTTTTCAAACTTTCACAACTTCAAATTGTACTGATCTTGTCTTGATGAAAAAAGAATTCTTTTATGATTAAAGAATGTTTGTGTAACAAGCTGTCAATTTATTATTTAGATTTTAAAAGTTAGGTCCAGCGCAAAAACGCACCACGGTCCAAAAACATTTTGATAATCATCGATTCACGGCTATCGCCAGTTTACATGGATAGAATGAGACCCGAAGAGAAGTAACTCATGTTTGACCTGAGTTCAGGATGGGTCCAAAAAGTGTTCGAGACAATCTGCAAAATGAATTCTTTAAAAATTGCTCGCTCTTTACGTAGGGCACCTAGGGTGTTCCCGTTTGGTGAGCGTTCAAATGGAAGGGTGTTTGTACTGTGTGTAAAAGCCTGACAGTATCTGTGATGGTTTACGGGAGGCTTACTGTCCGGGCGTGATTTCCGGTATAATAACAGCCGTCCAGCACCAAAACGAGGCGCCATTGTTGTAGAGGACCAAGTCCACGAAAATAAATTCTTTGAAAATTTCTCACGCTCGACAGAAAGCAGCCAGGATGTTCCCGTTCAGTGAGTGTTCAAATGGAAGTATGCTTGTACTGTATGTAGACGCTCGGGGAGCTCTGTGATGGTTTACGGGAGGCTTACTGTGCCTTTAAGATCAATAACAAAACAAAAACAGCCATCGCCAAGACTGCCTTCTTATAGTCTCGGCTAACCCGAAGACTGGGGCGGGTCACGCTCGTCTCCGCGAAGCACATGCGACCGTACTACTTACTGACACTATTTCCTTCCATTCTGACCACATTTTTAAAGTAAACATGACATATCTATATATTTTTTAATTCAGCAGAAGATCAACAATACAATGCGATCATTTTTTAATCTGTAACATAAAATTAGATTTTGATGACAACTTTAATGAGCAAAATAATTAACTAATTTTTAAGCTTCCAAGCTGAAATGCAATCCCATAGTGCAGACTTTGTCGAACATTGCTTGACCAAAATGTCAATCAATTTGGTTCAAAAATTAGGGCGTTAGGGTTAGGCCTCAACTTTTACAAAAAGCCGCATATCACGTGATCAAACATATTTATCTAAAAAATCACAAAAATAGTCTGCGGATATCATACCCAGGAACTCTCATGTGAACTTTCATGAAGATCGGTCCAGTATTTTTCTCTGAATCGCTCTACACACACACACACACACACACACACACACACACACACACACACACACACACACACACACCATGACCTTGTTTTGATTCCCCATCTATGTTAAAACATTTAGTCAAAACTTGACTAAATGTAAAACCCAGCAAGCCGAGCTAATAACTAACTCCCATGTGCATATCATGCAGTGTTGATATGATATTCCTTTTCGAAAATATACACATCAAAGTTTACAATGATGCATCAATCTTCTCCATGTCCCCCCACCCCACCTCCTCCAGACACACACAGATACACACACACACACACACACAGACACACACACAGACACACATGCACACGCACGCACGCACACAGACACACACACACACACACACACACAGACACACACACACACACATGCGCACACACGCATGCACACACACACACACGCACACACACACACACACACACACAGACACACACACACACACACACACACGCACACACACACACACACCACACACACACACACACACACAGACACACGCACGCACGCACGCACGCGCACACACACACACACACACACAAAACTCACGCTGCCCTTGATGTTCGGCAGTTTGGACGTGTCAATCTTGCCCACTTCCCAGGTCATCATCTTGGACACGGGGTCAAATGAGTATTTTCCTTGGCTGGGGGTCAAGGTCACATTGAGGACAGCCTTGGGGAAGGGCACCTCCACCACCACATTCTCCACCTGGCAAAATCACATACAGGTAAACACACAGGTACACACACTGTTAACAGGCATGCACACCTGTATAATGCACTGTTTTAGTACACATAGACTGTCACATACACACAGTCAGACTTACTGACACATGTACCTGTCAAGTCTTACGTTTTTCGCGTAATTCTTACGGAATTTTGATATTTTTCAAGTCTTACGGCGTATGCCGAAGATCTTACGGTTTTTACAAAACAATTTGGTCAAATAAAAAAAAGATCGCAAAGGTTCTTCCGAGAACAAAGTAACAGCTAAAAAATCTGGCGGTAACTGATCCGGCGGAAGTACAAGGCAACGCGCATGTGCACACCTTCAGCGCGATCTGACCGAGTACTGTGCGACCATGCTTGACCACACGCGACCTCAAATTAAAGCAGTTACATGTACTATTGTTGTTGTTCTCGGTATCTTCAAGGTATTTTCTCACGTTGTGCGCAGTTTTAAGTCATACAAATGAAACTAAGGGAGTTGTGATGCATTTTCAAAGAGCTAGCGATCGAAAGAGAAAGTAGCCGGATTCCTGTCACATCCGATCATGTCGGACTTGATTTTAGAACACGCGTGACCTCAAACTAAAGCATTTACATGTAATATTTTTGTGGTTCTAGTATCTACACAGTATTTTCTCACATTGTACCAAATGTGATGCCATATAAATAAAAATAAGGGCGTTATGATGCATTTTCGAAGAGGCAGTTGGATAGGATGTTTCTCACAACCGATCATATACGACTTGTTTTTAGAACATGCGCGACCTCAAACTAAAGCATTTACATGTCATATTTGTGTTGATCTGGTATTTGTCCTTGATTGCTGAGACACATGAGTTTCTGGCTTGTAACTTGTGTGTTTTACATATTCTGTTTGGCTAAAATGTTCTCTTTTGCACATTGTGGTGGGGGTTTCCATTCATGATTGAATCACTGTGCTCAATGAATGAATGTTGTTAAAACACACTTGTCTTGTGCCTTTACTATTATGTGGTGTTTGTGTGCATTCTGGTAACATTTGTGTGAGGGGTGTCAATCACTAAATGTGTGTCTGGTTGGAAGTGTACGTGTCTTTGTACAATTTGGGCGATTCTCGGTACAATTTACATTTAAACATCATAGCTTTGCATTTCAAAATGACACGAAACAGTGAAGTTCAAAATGACACAAAACAGTGCAGTTCAGTGTTGAAAAAAGAGTGTTGGCTGATTTCTTGTGTGTGTGTGTGTGTGTGTGTGTGTGTGTGTGTGTGTGTGTGTGTGTGTGTGTGTGTGTGTGTGTGTGTGTGCGTGCGTGCGTGCGTGCGTGCGTGCATGTATTTAGTTCTTGTGGTGATCTAACGACTTCTGCAATTTTGCACGTTGTCTTATGCTTTTTGGTGCAAACTTATGGTTTTGTGAGCAAAATCTTATGGTGAGAGTCCACAAGAGCTTGACAGGTATGAACACACTCAGTCAGATTGACTGATACATACACACACAGATACACTCACACACACACACAGATACACTTACACACACACACACAAGATTTGTCTATGTTTAAGAATGTGGCCAGTTTGTCAACACACACACACACACACACACACACACACACACACACACACACACACACACACACACACACACACACACACACACACACAGTGGTTGGTCAACACACCGACTTCCCCATGGTTTGCTTGGGACACACAGTGACGTCAAAGCGACCGGAGCTTCCCTCTCTGAAGCTGATGTTGTGCTTCACGTAAAGCGGTATTGCCACCATGCTGAAACACAAGTCACACACATCACAGTCACACACATCACAGTCACACACATCACAGTCACACACACCACAGTCACACACCTCACAGTCACACACATCACAGTCACACACACCACAGTCACACACCTCACAGTCACACACATCACAGTCACACACCTCACAGTCACACACATCACAGTCACACACACACATCACAGTCACACACACCACAGTCACACACATCACAGTCACACACATCACAGTCACACACCTCACAGTCACACACATCACAGTCACACACACCACAGTCACACACCTCACAGTCACACACATCAGTCACACACACCACAGTCACACACATATCACAGTCACACACATCACAGTCACACACACCACAGTCACACACATATCACAGTCACACACCTCACAGTCACACACATCACAGTCACACACACCACAGTCACACACATCACAGTCACACACACCACAGTCACACACATCACAGTCACACACATCACAGTCACACACATCACAGTCACACACATCACAGTCACACACATCACAGTCACACACCTCACAGTCACACACACCACAGTCACACACATCACAGTCACACACATCACAGTCACACACCTCACAGTCACACACACCACAGTCACACACACCACAGTCACACACACCACAGTCACACACATCACAGTCACACACATCACAGTCACACACCTCACAGTCACACACCTCACAGTCACACACCTCACAGTCACACACCTCACAGTCACACACACCACAGTCACACACATCACAGTCACACACATCACAGTCACACACACCACAGTCACACACATCACAGTCACACACACCTCACAGTCACACACACCACAGTCACACACCTCACAGTCACACACCGCACAGTCACACACATCACAGTCACACACACCACAGTCACACACACCACAGTCACACACATCACAGTCACACACATCACAGTCACACACATCACAGTCACACACATCACAGTCACACACACCACAGTCACACACATCACAGTCACACACACCACAGTCACACACATATCACAGTCACACACATCACAGTCACACACCTCACAGTCACACACACCACAGTCACACACACCACAGTCACACACATCACAGTCACACACATCACAGTCACACACCTCACAGTCACACACCTCACAGTCACACACATCACAGTCACACACATCACAGTCACACACATCACAGTCACACACACCACAGTCACACACATCACAGTCACACACATCACAGTCACACACATCACAGTCACACACATCACAGTCACACACATCACAGTCACACACATCACAGTCACACACATCACAGTCACACACATCACAGTCACACACATCACAGTCACACACATCACAGTCACACACATCACAGTCACACACACCACAGTCACACACACCACAGTCACACACATCACAGTCACACACCTCACAGTCACACACACCAGTCACACACCTCACAGTCACACACACCACAGTCACACACATCACAGTCACACACATCACAGTCACACACATCACAGTCACACACATCACAGTCACACACATCACAGTCACACACACCACAGTCACACACACCACAGTCACATACCGCACAGTCACACACACAACAGTCACACACACCACAGTCACACACATCAGTCACACACACCACAGTCACACACATCACAGTCACACACATCACAGTCACACACATCACAGTCACACACACCACAGTCACACACACCACAGTCACACACATCACAGTCACACACCTCACAGTCACACACATCACAGTCACACACATCACAGTCACACACATCACAGTCACACACCTCACAGTCACACACCTCACAGTCACACACATCACAGTCACACACATCACAGTCACACACATCACAGTCACACACATCACAGTCACACACATCACAGTCACACACCTCACAGTCACACACATCACAGTCACACACCTCACAGTCACACACATCACAGTCACACACATCACAGTCACACACATCACAGTCACACACCTCACAGTCACACACATCACAGTCACACACATCACAGTCACACACATCACAGTCACACACATCACAGTCACACACATCACAGTCACACACATCACAGTCACACACATCACAGTCACACACACCACAGTCACACACCTCACAGTCACACACATCACAGTCACACACATCACAGTCACACACATCACAGTCACACACATCACAGTCACACACACCACAGTCACACACATCACAGTCACACACATCACAGTCACACACCTCACAGTCACACACATCACAGTCACACACATCACAGTCACACACCTCACAGTCACACACACCACAGTCACACACACCACAGTCACACACATCACAGTCACACACCTCACAGTCACACACACCACAGTCACACACATCACAGTCACACACCTCACAGTCACACACATCACAGTCACACACATCACAGTCACACACACCACAGTCACACACCTCACAGTCACACACCTCACAGTCACACACACCACAGTCACACACCTCACAGTCACACACATCACAGTCACACACACCACAGTCACACACCTCACAGTCACACACATCACAGTCACACACATCACAGTCACACACATCACAGTCACACACATCACAGTCACACACACCACAGTCACACACATCACAGTCACACACATCACAGTCACACACACCTCACAGTCACACACCTCACAGTCACACACATCACAGTCACACACCGCACAGTCACACACACCACAGTCACACACATCACAGTCACACACCGCACAGTCACACACCTCACAGTCACACACATCACAGTCACACACATCACAGTCACACACATCACAGTCACACACATCACAGTCACACACACCACAGTCACACACATCACAGTCACACACACCACAGTCACACACATCACAGTCACACACCACAGTCACACACATCACAGTCACACACACCACAGTCACACACATCACAGTCACACACATCACAGTCACACACACCGCAGTCACACACACCACAGTCACACACCTCACAGTCACACACATCACAGTCACACACACCACAGTCACACACATCACAGTCACACACACCACAGTCACACACACCACAGTCACACACATCACAGTCACACACACCACAGTCACACACATCACAGTCACACACATCACAGTCACACACATCACAGTCACACACATCACAGTCACACACATCACAGTCACACACATCACAGTCACACACATCACAGTCACACACATCACAGTCACACACATCACAGTGTGATGATACTGATGTGATGATACTGATGATAATGTGATGATACTGATGTGATGATACTGATGATAATGTGATGATACTGATGTGATGATACTGAAGTGATGATGTGATGATACTGATGTGATGATACTGATGTGATGATACTGATGTGATGATACTGGTGTGATGATACTGATGTGATGATACTGATGTGATGATACTTGTGACGATTTATTAGAACGACCTACAATTGAGGACAACCAAGACTATCGCGGGAACATTCTATCGCATTGGAGTGACCGAGATATCGCAGGGTAACATAACTCACGTCATCAATCACATATGATGTAAGCTGATTTTACGTGTGTCATTCCGAAGCAAGAAGCAGTAAAACAGATAGTGTAGAATATGATTGTTTGCTAACAAGAAAAGGAAATACAGGTAGGAAAATACAAAGGAACACCTGAAGCTTTGAAGACTTATATTGAATGGTCCATAAAGGGAAAGGCGGGAGGATTATTTCTTGGTGATAGAAAGTAGGAATTTCATAACCAACGTAAAAATAGTTCTAACCGATTGTGAGATGGAAAGGAAACATCTTCCATGTCGACAAGAACGAAGAATTTGTTTTCACTAGCTTAATTTGAAGTAAGTACACGAGATTAATTATCGTTCAAACCAAACAAGTAACAGGCATGTAGAATTCATAATTCATTGAATGTATGTAATTGACTTTCATGACAACGGACATCAACGATTCGTTTTGGGAACATAACTAGAATTTTAGTTAGTTGCTTGATATTAACACATTCTATTCTTCCAGGCTTTGGTCGCTTGTTTGTCTCGCTTGACCGCAAGACTTGCAACTCGTCGTTTTGATGACAGACGAATCGGGAGTTAACGCAACTACGTTCCAAGAAGATTCATCACTGTTTACGTGAAGAGAGTGACGTTGGAAGCGTACGAAGTCGAACATGGAATGAAAGACTAAGTGACAATTCGAGACTGCAGTAGAATTCCATCTGATACTATTTATGAAAGTAACAAAAGGCAGACAAGGTGTTTCTGCAATTTATTTAATGGTGAGCGGAGAATGTGACGGTGAACAATCCATCATACGATCTGCTACGAAGGTAATGAGAAAGATGCTGAACTTTGAGGATGATGTAAAATCCAGTGGTGAAGAGGTGGACGAGTAAGCGTGAAGGAACAGTGACCTGAACGGGAAGTGCGCCTGAGTGCTACGTCTGGAACACCGAACAACCGCATGAGAAGAAGGGGAGAACCGAACACAATGCCGAAGATGCCTGGAAGATCTTGTTAGAAGCCAGAAGCTGAATAAAAGCTGAGTCTAAATTTAGATCAATCACCAAGCATCGTTGATGATCGCTGTGTGCATGTCTGTCTTCTTATCCTTTACACCCACAATATAATATCCAATTTAGATTCTTAATAACTTTCTTTCTTTATTTGGTGTTTAACGTCGTTTTCAACCACGAAGGTTATATCGCGACGAGGGAAAGGGGGGAGATGGGATAGGGGAAAGGGGGGAGATGGGATAGAGCCACTTGTTAAGTGTTTCTTGTTCACAAAAGCACTAATCAAAAAATTGCTCCAGGGGCTTGCAACGTAGTACAATATATGACCTTACTGGGAGAATGCAAGTTTCCAGTACAAAGGACTAAACATTTCTTACATACTGCTTGACTAAAATCTTTACAAACATTGACTATATTCTATACAAGAACCACTCAACAAGGGTAAAAGGAGAAAAACAGAATCCGTTAGTCGCCTCTTACGACATGCGGGGGGCAGAGAAATAAGGATGTGGAAAAGAAGACTTTTGGTAAGTGAAACAAAGGTGATGGATCCAGTCAGGTAGAAATAAGACAACAAGAAAAGAATTGGAAAACTGCAGGGAATAGTAGGGAGAGTTTTCTTGGAAGGAAATATAGGTGAAAGGACTGGTAAGGCAGAAATAAGACAAAAGAAGAGAAGTAAAGGGGTGGGGTAGCTCTGTGGAAACACTCCCGCCGCGTGAAGGCGACCCCATGGGAGCTTCTTAATAACTGATAAGTCCAAAAGGAATGAACGTAGAAAATAAACCCTAGACAACGATAACACACATTCCTTTCAAGAAAATCGGTAACAATACTGATGTGATGATACTGATGTGATGTGATAATACTGATGTGATGATACTGATGTGATCATGTGATAATACTGAGGTAATACTGAGGGGGGGGAGGGGGGGGGGGGGGTGAACTCACTTGTTACTGCCAATGTGATATGACAAGGTGGGTGAACTCACTTGTTACTGCCAATGTGATATGACAAAGGGGGGTGTATTCACTTGTTACTGCCAATGTGATATGACAAGGTGGGTGAACTCACTTGTTGCTGCCAATGTGATATGACATCAATCGAAAATGTCCGTCTGGGGGTACAAACGACAGGATTTTTTCTGACTGAAACACACAACAGATCAAAACATTGACATTTTACATAGTTTTTTTTTCTCAAGATCACTAACCTTTCAAAGCTATTTTTTAATCAATATGCCTGTCTTCAAAAACTAACTTAAATTGAAAAAAAAAAATTGTCCCATGACACAAGTCTTGATTTTGTTCACATTATCCACATTTTACAGAGGTTAGAAATACAAAGCGTTTCATTCCCCAAACTAACAGTTAGAGTTACCTCCCATCTCTTGAAGCAGACACAGGGGTCAACACACAGTTAGAGTTACCTCCCATCTCTTGAAGCAGACACAGGGGTCAACACACAGTTAGAGTTACCTCCTATCTTCTTGAAGCAGTCACAGGGGTGAACACACAGTTAGAGTTACCTCCCATCTCTTGAAGCAGTCACAGGGGTCAACACACAGTTAGAGTTACCTCCTATCTCTTGAAGCAGACACAGGGGTCAACACACAGTTAGAGTTACCTCCCATCTCTTGAAGCAGACACAGGGGTCAACACACAGTTAGAGTTACCTCCCATCTCTTGAAGCAGACACAGGGGTCAACACACAGTTAGAGTTACCTCCCATCTCTTGAAGCAGACACAGGGGTTAAACACACAGTTAGAGTTACCTCCCATCTCTTAAGCAGACACAGGGGTCAACACACAGTTAGAGTTACCTCCCATCTCTTGAAGCAGTCACAGGGGTTAACACACAGTTAGAGTTACCTCCCATCTCTTGAAGCAGACACAGGGGTCAACACACAGTTAGAGTTACCTCCCATCTCTTGAAGCAGACACAGGGGTCAACACACAGTTAGAGTTACCTCCCATCTCTTGAAGCAGACACAGGGGTCAACACACAGTTAGAGTTACCTCCCATCTCTTGAAGCAGACACAGGGGTCAACACACAGTTAGAGTTACCTCCCATCTCTTGAAGCAGACACAGGGATCAACACACAGTTAGAGTTACCTCCCATCTCTTGAAGCAGACACAGGGGTCAACACACAGTTAGAGTTACCTCCCATCTCTTGAAGCAGTCACAGGAGTCAACACACAGTTAGAGTTACCTCCCATCTCTTGAAGCAGACACAGGAGTCAACACACAGTTAGAGTTACCTCCCATCTCTTGAAGCAGTCACAGGGGTCAACACACAGTTAGAGTTACCTCCCATCTCTTGAAGCAGACACAGGGGTCAACACACAGTTAGAGTTACCTCCCATCTCTTGAAGCAGACACAGGAGTCAACACACAGTTAGAGTTACCTCCCATCTCTTGAAGCAGTCACAGGGGTCAACACACAGTTAGAGTTACCTCCCATCTCTTGAAGCAGTCACAGGAGTCAACACACAGTTAGAGTTACCTCCCATCTCTTGAAGCAGACACAGGAGTCAACACACAGTTAGAGTTACCTCCCATCTCTTGAAGCAGACACAGGAGTCAACACACAGTTAGAGTTACCTCCCATCTCTTGAAGCAGACACAGGAGTCAACACACAGTTAGAGTTACCTCCCATCTCTTGAAGCAGTCACAGGAGTCAACACACAGTTAGAGTTACCTCCCATCTCTTGAAGCAGACACAGGAGTCAACACACAGTTAGAGTTACCTCCCATCTCTTGAAGCAGACACAGGAGTCAACACACAGTTAGAGTTACCTCCCATCTCTTGAAGCAGACACAGGGGTCAACACACAGTTAGAGTTACCTCCCATCTCTTGAAGCAGACACAGGGGTCAACACACAGTTAGAGTTACCTCCCATCTCTTGAAGCAGTCACAGGGGTCAACACACAGTTAGAGTTACCTCCCATCTCTTGAAGCAGACACAGGAGTCAACACAAAGTTAGAGTTACCTCCCATCTCTTGAAGCAGTCACAGGAGTAAACACACAGTTAGAGTTACCTCCCATCTCTTGAAGCAGACACAGGAGTCAACACAAAGTTAGAGTTACCTCCCATCTCTTGAAGCAGACACAGGAGTAAACACAAAGTTAGAGTTACCTCCCATCTCTTGAAGCAGACACAGGAGTCAACACACAGTTAGAGTTACCTCCCATCTCTTGAAGCAGTCACAGGAGTCAACACACAGTTAGAGTTACCTCCCATCTCTTGAAGCAGACACAGGAGTCAACACACAGTTAGAGTTACCTCCCATCTCTTGAAGCAGACACAGGAGTCAACACACAGTTAGAGTTACCTCCCATCTCTTGAAGCAGACACAGGAGTAAACACAAAGTTAGAGTTACCTCCCATCTCTTGAAGCAGTCACAGGGGTCAACACACAGTTAGAGTTACCTCCCATCTCTTGAAGCAGACACAGGGGTCAACACACAGTTAGAGTTACCTCCCATCTCTTGAAGCAGACACAGGAGTCAACACACAGTTAGAGTTACCTCCCATCTCTTGAAGCAGACACAGGAGTCAACACACAGTTAGAGTTACCTCCTATCTCTTGAAGCAGACACAGGGGTCAACACACAGTTAGAGTTACCTCCTATCTCTTGAAGCAGACACAGGAGTCAACACACAGTTAGAGTTACCTCCCATCTCTTGAAGCAGACACAGGAGTCAACACACAGTTAGAGTTACCTCCTATCTCTTGAAGCAGACACAGGAGTCAACACACAGTTAGAGTTACCTCCCATCTCTTGAAGCAGACACAGGAGTCAACACACAGTTAGAGTTACCTCCTATCTCTTGAAGCAGACACAGGGGTCAACACACAGTTAGAGTTACCTCCCATCTCTTGAAGCAGACACAGGAGTCAACACACAGTTAGAGTTACCTCCCATCTCTTGAAGCAGACACAGGAGTCAACACACAGTTAGAGTTACCTCCTATCTCTTGAAGCAGACACAGGAGTCAACACACAGTTAGAGTTACCTCCCATCTCTTGAAGCAGACACAGGAGTCAACACACAGTTAGAGTTACCTCCTATCTCTTGAAGCAGACACAGGGGTCAACACACAGTTAGAGTTACCTCCTATCTCTTGAAGCAGACACAGGAGTCAACACACAGTTAGAGTTACCTCCCATCTCTTGAAGCAGACACAGGAGTCAACACACAGTTAGAGTTACCTCCTATCTCTTGAAGCAGACACAGGAGTCAACACACAGTTAGAGTTACCTCCCATCTCTTGAAGCAGACACAGGAGTCAACACACAGTTAGAGTTACCTCCTATCTCTTGAAGCAGACACAGGAGTCAACACACAGTTAGAGTTACCTCCCATCTCTTGAAGCAGTCACAGGGGTCAACACACAGTTAGAGTTACCTCCCATCTCTTGAAGCAGTCACAGGGGTCAACACACAGTTAGAGTTACCTCCCATCTCTTAAAGCAGACACAGGGATCAACACACAGTTAGAGTTACCTCCCATCTCTTGAAGCAGACACAGGGGTCAACACACAGTTAGAGTTACCTCCCATCTCTTGAAGCAGACACAGGGGTCAACACACAGTTAGAGTTACCTCCCATCTCTTGAAGCAGACACAGGAGTCAACACACAGTTAGAGTTACCTCCCATCTCTTGAAGCAGTCACAGGGGTCAACACACAGTTAGAGTTACCTCCCATCTCTTGAAGCAGTCACAGGGGTCAACACACAGTTAGAGTTACCTCCCATCTCTTGAAGCAGTCACAGGGGTCAACACACAGTTAGAGTTACCTCCCATCTCTTGAAGCAGTCACAGGGGTCAACACACAGTTAGAGTTACCTCCCATCTCTTGAAGCAGACACAGGAGTCAACACACAGTTAGAGTTACCTCCCATCTCTTGAAGCAGACACAGGGGTTAACACACAGTTAGAGTTACCTCCCATCTCTTGAAGCAGACACAGGGGTGAACACACAGTTAGAGTTACCTCCCATCTCTTGAAGCAGACACAGGGGTCAACACACAGTTAGAGTTACCTCCCATCTCTTGAAGCAGACACAGGGGTCAACACACAGTTAGAGTTACCTCCCATCTCTTGAAGCAGACACAGGGGTAAACACACAGTTAGAGTTACCTCCCATCTCTTGAAGCAGACACAGGGGTCAACACACAGTTAGAGTTACCTCCCATCTCTTGAAGCAGTCACAGGGGTCAACACACAGTTAGAGTTACCTCCCATCTCTTGAAGCAGACACAGGGGTCAACACAAAGTTAGAGTTACCTCCCATCTCTTGAAGCAGTCACAGGGGTCAACACACAGTTAGAGTTACCTCCCATCTCTTGAAGCAGTCACAGGGGTCAACACACAGTTAGAGTTACCTCCCATCTCTTGAAGCAGTCACAGGGGTCAACACACAGTTAGAGTTACCTCCTATCTTCTTGAAGCAGTCACAGGGGTGAACACACAGTTAGAGTTACCTCCCATCTCTTGAAGCAGTCACAGGGGTCAACACACAGTTAGAGTTACCTCCTATCTCTTGAAGCAGTCACAGGGGTCAACACACAGTTAGAGTTACCTCCTATCTCTTGAAGCAGTCACAGGGGTCAACACACAGTTAGAGTTACCTCCCATCTCTTGAAGCAGTCACAGGGGTCAACACACAGTTAGAGTTACCTCCCATCTCTTGAAGCAGTCACAGGGGTTAACACACAGTTAGAGTTACCTCCCATCTCTTAAAGCAGACACAGGGGTCAACACACAGTTAGAGTTACCTCCCATCTCTTGAAGCAGTCACAGGGGTTAACACACAGTTAGAGTTACCTCCCATCTCTTGAAGCAGACACAGGAGTCAACACACAGTTAGAGTTACCTCCCATCTCTTGAAGCAGACACAGGGGTCAACACACAGTTAGAGTTACCTCCCATCTCTTGAAGCAGACACAGGGGTCAACACACAGTTAGAGTTACCTCCCATCTCTTGAAGCAGACACAGGGGTCAACACACAGTTAGAGTTACCTCCCATCTCTTGAAGCAGACACAGGAGTGAAGACACAGTTAGAGTTACCTCCCATCTCTTGAAGCAGACACAGGGATGAACACACAGTTAGAGTTACCTCCCATCTCTTGAAGCAGACACAGGAGTCAACACACAGTTAGAGTTACCTCCCATCTCTTGAAGCAGACACAGGAGTAAACACAAAGTTAGAGTTACCTCCCATCTCTTGAAGCAGTCACAGGGGTCAACACACAGTTAGAGTTACCTCCCATCTCTTGAAGCAGACACAGGGGTCAACACACAGTTAGAGTTACCTCCCATCTCTTGAAGCAGACACAGGAGTAAACACACAGTTAGAGTTACCTCCCATCTCTTGAAGCAGTCACAGGGGTCAACACACAGTTAGAGTTACCTCCCATCTCTTGAAGCAGTCACAGGGGTCAACACACAGTTAGAGTTACCTCCCATCTCTTGAAGCAGACACAGGAGTCAACACACAGTTAGAGTTACCTCCCATCTCTTGAAGCAGACACAGGAGTCAACACACAGTTAGAGTTACCTCCCATCTCTTGAAGCAGACACAGGAGTCAACACACAGTTAGAGTTACCTCCCATCTCTTGAAGCAGTCACAGGAGTCAACACACAGTTAGAGTTACCTCCCATCTCTTGAAGCAGACACAGGGGTCAACACACAGTTAGAGTTACCTCCCATCTCTTGAAGCAGACACAGGAGTCAACACACAGTTAGAGTTACCTCCCATCTCTTGAAGCAGACACAGGGGTCAACACACAGTTAGAGTTACCTCCCATCTCTTGAAGCAGACACAGGAGTCAACACACAGTTAGAGTTACCTCCCATCTCTTGAAGCAGTCACAGGGGTCAACACACAGTTAGAGTTACCTCCCATCTCTTGAAGCAGTCACAGGAGTCAACACACAGTTAGAGTTACCTCCCATCTCTTGAAGCAGACACAGGAGTCAACACACAGTTAGAGTTACCTCCCATCTCTTGAAGCAGACACAGGAGTCAACACACAGTTAGAGTTACCTCCCATCTCTTGAAGCAGACACAGGGGTCAACACACAGTTAGAGTTACCTCCCATCTCTTGAAGCAGTCACAGGAGTCAACACACAGTTAGAGTTACCTCCCATCTCTTGAAGCAGACACAGGAGTCAACACACAGTTAGAGTTACCTCCCATCTCTTGAAGCAGACACAGGAGTCAACACACAGTTAGAGTTACCTCCCATCTCTTGAAGCAGACACAGGAGTAAACACACAGTTAGAGTTACCTCCCATCTCTTGAAGCAGTCACAGGGGTCAACACACAGTTAGAGTTACCTCCCATCTCTTGAAGCAGACACAGGGGTCAACACACAGTTAGAGTTACCTCCCATCTCTTGAAGCAGACACAGGAGTAAACACACAGTTAGAGTTACCTCCCATCTCTTGAAGCAGACACAGGAGTCAACACACAGTTAGAGTTACCTCCTATCTCTTGAAGCAGACACAGGGGTCAACACACAGTTAGAGTTACCTCCTATCTCTTGAAGCAGACACAGGAGTCAACACACAGTTAGAGTTACCTCCCATCTCTTGAAGCAGACACAGGAGTCAACACACAGTTAGAGTTACCTCCCATCTCTTGAAGCAGACACAGGAGTAAACACAAAGTTAGAGTTACCTCCCATCTCTTGAAGCAGACACAGGAGTCAACACACAGTTAGAGTTACCTCCTATCTCTTGAAGCAGACACAGGGGTCAACACACAGTTAGAGTTACCTCCCATCTCTTGAAGCAGACACAGGAGTCAACACACAGTTAGAGTTACCTCCCATCTCTTGAAGCAGACACAGGAGTCAACACACAGTTAGAGTTACCTCCTATCTCTTGAAGCAGACACAGGAGTCAACACACAGTTAGAGTTACCTCCCATCTCTTGAAGCAGACACAGGGGTAAACACAAAGTTAGAGTTACCTCCTATCTCTTGAAGCAGTCACAGGGGTCAACACACAGTTAGAGTTACCTCCTATCTCTTGAAGCAGACACAGGAGTCAACACACAGTTAGAGTTACCTCCCATCTCTTGAAGCAGACACAGGAGTCAACACACAGTTAGAGTTACCTCCCATCTCTTGAAGCAGACACAGGAGTAAACACAAAGTTAGAGTTACCTCCCATCTCTTGAAGCAGACACAGGAGTAAACACAAAGTTAGAGTTACCTCCCATCTCTTGAAGCAGACACAGGAGTAAACACAAAGTTAGAGTTACCTCCCATCTCTTGAAGCAGACACAGGGGTAAACACACAGTTAGAGTTACCTCCCATCTCTTGAAGCAGTCACAGGGGTCAACACACAGTTAGAGTTACCTCCTATCTCTTGAAGCAGTCACAGGGGTCAACACAAAGTTAGAATTACCTCCAGAATTAGACCCTGAATTGGAAAAGAATATCGGGAGTTGAAATAATAAAATCGTTGTTTTGGAAGGAAGTTTTAAAAGTTTGGATTCAAAATAATAAGGATATGATGTGTAAGGATGTTTATTCTTAATGTATTTGGAATAACAATAAGGTTATGTATCAGAAGTGTTTTGGGTTTTTTAAGACATGGGCACAACTCGGTATAACCTACGTAGCTGACTTTACGGTCAGTAACGACTACTCGACACTCCCGCAAGTAGGGGAGATTATTGGGTTTTCCCCTCACTATTTATCTATATATATATACGACTTGTGTCTGTCTGTCTGTGTGTCTGTCTGTCTGTGTGTCTGTCTGTGAGTTCGCGATGTTCGCGATGCACTGCCAAAGTTCTCGATGGATCTGCTTCAAATTTGGTGGGCATATTCAGGTAGACCCGGGACAGGACACAACCTGGTCGATATTTCAACACGTGCTCTCAGCGCGCAGCGCTGAACCGATTTTGGTTCCACCTCAGCTACCCGGGCCCCCATACCGACACACCAAAGCCGCTACACCACATCACAACGCCAAAGTTCTCGGTGGATCTTTTTCAAATTTGGACACCGTATTCAGCTACACCCCGGACACAATATCATCGATGAGATATTTCAACACGTGCTCTCAGCGCGCAGCGCTGAACCGATTTTGGTTTTTGTGTTCATTTCACCATTATAAGTAACTCTTCCTTATCTTCTCCAGGTTTTCAGCGTTTACCTCCCTTCCTTCGTATGGTGCACTATAGTATGAGGGGGGCATCTTCGGCTATTCCCGGCGTTCTGTTACTATTTTTAGAAGGTCACCGCAGTGTCCAGAACGTAAATTGGACCCGTAAATTATCCTCACTGTAAAAGTGCAAAGGTCGAATCAATTTATAGCCACGCGAAAAATACACTGTCATCTATCTCTCTATAGATACGGCTTCTCTGTGTTTGTGTGTGTGTGTGTGTGTGTGTCTCTCTATGTGAGCAACACCTGGGGATTGTTCAGTTCTGTTTGTGATGTGGTCTGGCGGCTTTTGTGTATTTGTATGTACTGGCCTTCCTTTGAAAAGCCATAACAGTCCAAAAGGGCTTACAGATAAGCTCTAAATTGCTCAATCCTGTTTGAGTGGAGTTCGCCTCCAAAGGTGATTAACACGGTTACATTCGTCGACAAGGACGGGACTCGATATGGTCAGGAATGGCATTATGGCCACTGAATCATTTTCGTGCTGTTCCCATTCCACGAATCTGGGAGGGACCTAAGCTTGGCGGGTTCATTGTTCGGACCCGGCGAAGCCGGCGTACGGCTCTAAGTACTTCTTCCCGGCGAAGCCGGCTACCCGGCGAAGCGGGTATTCATCTAGTACAATATAAAGTTGTGCACAGTGCAGTGACAAGTTTGTTAGACAAACCTCAGGTCGCGTCACTTTCTAAGACAAACCTCAGGTCGCGTGACTTTCTAAGACAAACCTCAGGTCGCGTGACTTTCTAAGACAAACCTCAGGTCGCGTGACTTTCTAAGACAAACCTCAGGTTGCGTGACTTTCTAAGACAAACCTCAGGTCGCGTGACTTTCTAAGACAAACCTCAGGTCGCGTGACTTTCTAAAAATTCATAATTTTCACAATGTTTTGATGTGGAAGAGTATTTTCGAGCGCCCCAGTATTTACAGTATTTATGAGGTCTGGAGTATAAGAATCCATCTTGTCTTCAGTTTTGGCTGCACAAATTTGATGTTGAAATTACCCCCTGGCATTGGCCAATTGTTCAGAAAGTTTCCCCTCCGACCAGATTAAGAGAATTACATTGCACAAATGTTGCATAATATTTACCCCACTAATATAATTAGGGTTAAAATCAGAATTGTTGAAAATGTTTATTGTACATATTGTTATAATGAAACAGATTATATAGAACATTTCTTTCTTTTTCTGCCAGAAGATTCGTGGTATTTGGTTGAACGTGGTTTATAGAGTAAATAGAAAATGTGACGT
This sequence comes from Littorina saxatilis, assembly GCF_037325665.1. NCBI lineage: Eukaryota > Metazoa > Mollusca > Gastropoda > Littorinimorpha > Littorinidae > Littorina > Littorina saxatilis. Next base: position 49,692,551 of record NC_090259.1, read on the forward strand.
ATATATACGTTTGACAGCAAAGATAGTGTTGCTAGGATTCCCACCACATAAAAATGTTTCCACTAAAAGGGTTTGTTATATAATTCATTTCTTAATTGTTGCTAAAATGGGTATTGGTAAATATCGGTATAGTGCGCCAATTGATATCATTTGTATGTTTGATTTTGAATTAAGATTAAAAAATATTTTGTGATTTCTGGATGTGATTGCAAAAAAGACCAATGATGAAGGATGCGCCTTACATAAAAAAACAGGGAAAAAAACAGAAACAAAGGCAAAACAACTCCGGGTTGAAGCAACCTGCATGGAATTGACCGCCCTGATATAGCCCTTTGTGGTCGGCTGGGCGTTAAGCAAACAAACAAACAAAAGCATGGAATTGAGGTTATAAATTTTTTTTTAAATAAAAAAGAATTACTTCCCACCACTGTAAACAGACACAGGGGTGAGCATAAAGCTAGAGTTACCTCCCATCTCTTGAAGCGGACACAGGGGTGAAAACTGACATCGTCCAGGAGGCGAGGGTTGATGAAGGTCAAGGTCAAGTCTGGCATTCCACTTAGCTTGATGAGACAGTCGATCTGCACACAAGCACATTATACACTGTCAAGTCTGGCATTCCACTTAGCTTGATGAGACAGTCGATCTGCACACAAGCACATTATACACTGTCAAGTCTGGCATTCCACTTAGCTTGATGAGACAGTCGATCTGCACACAAGCACATTATATATACATTGTCAAGTCTGGCATTCCACTTAGCTTGATGAGACAGTCGATCTGCACACAAGCACATTATACATTGTCAAGTCTCTATATATACATTGTCAAGTCTCTATATATACATTGTCAAGTCTCTATATATACATTGTCAAGTCTCTATATATACATTGTCAAGTCTCTATATATACATTGTCAAGTCTCTATATATACATTGTCAAGTCTCTTTTTATCCTACATACGTGAGAGAGACACCCGTGAGATAATAATCGTTCCAATCACACGTGTGTATATCATGTAAATGAGGTCCTGTCAAGCAGGTCTGGCAGGGACCGGTTTTTCCACGGCTTATGATGCCAAAGTCACCGAGACAAACATCATTATAGAAACAAAAATTGCACTCGCTAATTACCCTTGATGAATCTTTAGAACTAACACTTCACGCCACACTTTCAAAGTGACGTTTCTTTGCTTTGACGTAATAGATTGCAAGAGGCTTTAGAAGAGATCGATGTTCCAAAACAAGCGTCTTCAATTTAGCTGCCTCGACTGCAGGACATTTTCAGTAAAATACACGTAAGTACAGTATGTAGAATATACAGAATACTACATGGCTTGCTGCCTGTGAGTGAAAAGATGATTCGGAAGAGAAATCGTTATGCTTTCCATCGAGTTAGGACATTCGGATTTTGAAGAAACACGGCCGTTGTGCATTTAAAATCAGGGGGTTGTCACGATTAACAACCTCTAGCTTTGTTTTAGCTGCCATGTTAGCAATGAAATTTTTTGTACAGTCCTCGGTTGTTCAATAAAACAAAAACAAAAAAAAATAAATCGTTCAACAGAGTTATTTTCATTTGGCCTGAGTTTTAAAAGGTGGTCCTTAACTTTTCTTGAAAAGTATATATGTTACAGTTAATCTGTCAAAACAGGGAATACGTGTATTAACTAATTATGTTACAGTTAATCTGTCAAAACAGGGAATACATGTATTAACTAAATTATTTTAGGTAATACATAAATTAACTGTTTTTTTCCAACAGTTAATTCATGTATTACCTATTTAATACACGTATTCCCTGGTTTCACAGATTAACTGTAACATATGCCTGGATCTCTGCACAACAACATGATGACTTACATAGCCCTGGATTTCTGCAATGACGGTGGTTCCATTCTTGTCGATGATAGCGTCGATTTCCTCGATGACGTCAAAGTAGGCCTCGTTGTTGGTATACTTGACCCCTGTCCGTCGCCATGGGATGTTGGACAGCTGACCAGTAGGCAGGGTGGCGCCCACACTGTCACACACACCATGGACACAGTTAGATATGTGTTCACACACACACACACACACACACACACACACACACACACACACACACACAGCTGGCCAGTGGGCAGGGTGGCGCCCACACTGTCACACACACCAAGGACACAGTTACATGTGCTAACACACACACATTACCTGGTGGACCGTTAACGATGGACTGTTAACGTTACCTGGTGGACTGTTAACGTTACTTGGTGGACTGTGAACGTTACCTAGTGGACTGTTAACGTTACCTGGTGGACTGTGAACGTTACCTGATGGACTGTCAACGTAACCTGGTGAACTGTTAACGTTACTGGGTGGACTGTTAACGTTACCTAGTGGACTGGGTTAGAGTTACTTGGTGGACTGTTAGCGTTACTTGGTGGACTGTTAGGGTTAACTGGTGGACTGTTAACGTTACTTGGTGGACTGTTAACGTTACCTTGTGGACTGTTAACATTACCTGGTGGACTGTTAACGTTACCTGGTGGACTTGCCGGTGACAGTGTCAGTGATGGTTCGCAGGAAGTTAGGCGGCTTGATGAGTTCCTTCAGCACGTTGATTTCCATGGCCAGCGGGAAGCCGTTGTCCAGCATCTCGTCCAGTAACTGTCGCATCACATCACACACATCATTACACACATCCTCTCCTCACCTCACCTCACCTCACCTGTTGACGTTGGTGGAACACTATGTCATAATGTTCAGTTCACTGTCAACATTCATTGTCAACAGTAAAATGAACACCATGACATAGTGTTCCATCATTCTCAACAGTAAACTGAACACCATGACATAGTGTTCCATCAATGTCACCAGTAAACTGAACACCGAACACCATGACATAGTGTTCCATCATTGTCAACAGTAAACTGAACACCATGACATAGTGTTCCATCATTGTCAACAGTAAACTGAACACCATGACATAATGTTCCATCAATGTCAACAGTAAACTGAACACCATGACATAGTGTTCCATCAATGTCAACAGTAAACTGAACACCATGACATAGTGTTCCATCAATGTCAACAGTAAACTGAACACCATGACATAGTGTTCCATCAATGTCAACAGTAAACTGAACACCATGACATAGTGTTCCATCAATGTCAACAGTAAACTGAACACGGCTTAAGTCTACGGTACCTCAAAGACGATGACATAGTGTTCCTTCAAGGTAGACTCGTTGCAGTCACCGAAGTAATCCTCGAAAATGTCACACACTCTGTGCAGAAACTCCAGCACAAACAGCGGGGGCACTGTCAACAGAAAAACAAAACAAGTTGCGAGATTAAAACATTGCGTCAATCTGTCAAACTCAGGGTTAGAATAATACTGAACGCATTGCAATTCACGAACACAATGCTTTGTCAATAACCGCGACCCAGAATGATACTAAACGCACTGCATTTCACAAAGACAATGCTTTGTCTTGTTTGTTCGTTCATGGGCTGAAACTCCCACGGGTTTTACGTGTATGACCGTTTTTACCCCGCCATTTACGCAGCCATACGCCGCTTTCGGAGGAAGCATGCTGGGTATTTTCGTGTTTCTATAACCCACCAAACTCTGACATGGATTACAGAATCTTTTTCGTGCGCACTTGGTCTTGTGCTTGCGTGTACACACGGAGGTGTTCGGACACCGAGGAGAGTCTGCACACAAAGTTGACTCTGAGAAATAAATCTCTCGCCAAACGTGGGGACGAACTCACGCTGACAGCGGCCAATTGGACACAAATCCAGCGCGCTACCGACTGAGCTACATCCCCGCCCCAATGCTTTGTCAATAACCGTGACCCAGACAGAAAGCCCTAGCTACTGCTCACATGATCAGTTCTGACTCTGTCTCGTCTGTCTGTCTGTCTGTCTGTCTGTCCGTCCGTCTGTCTCTCAACTCACCTTCAGTAGTGATGACAGCCACGAAGTGCAGGTTGTAGATCTCTCTCTCCCTCTCTCTCCTTCCTTTCTCTCTCTCTCTACCTCTCTCTCTCTCCCTCTCTTTCCCCTCTCTCTCTCTCCCTCCTCTCTCTCTCCTTCCTCTCTCTCTCTCTCTCTATCCCTCCCTCCATATCTCTCCATATCTCTCTCTGTCTCCCTCTCTCTCCCTCTCCCTACTCACCTTCAGTAGTGACGACAGCCACGAAGTGCAGGTTGTTGCGGTAGATGTTGATGAGATAGTGGTGTGGGGTGGACAGGATAGGGGGGATGTCTTCTGGGTTGGTGGCCTGAAATCAGTCATACACATTATACACTGGGCTGGTGCCCTGAAATCAGTCATACACATTATACACTGGGCTGGTGCCCTGAAATCAGTCATACACATCACACATTATACACTGGGTTGGTGGCCTGAAATCAGTCATACACATTATACACTGGGCTGGTGGCCTGAAATCAGTCATACACATCACACATCATACACTGGGTTAGTGGCCTGACATCAGTCATACACATTATACACTGGGCTGGTGGCCTGAAATCAGTCTTACACATCACACATTATACACCGGGTTAGTGGCCTGAAATCAGTCATACACATCATACACTGGGTTGGTGGCCTGAAATCAGTCATACACATCATACACTGGGCTGGTGGCCTGAAATCAGTCATACACATCACACATTATACACTGGGTTGGTGGCCTGAAATCAGTCATACACATCACACATCATACACTGGGTTGGTGGCCTGAAATCAGTCATACACATCATACACTGGGCTGGTGCCCTGAAATCAGTCATACACATCACACATTATACACTGGGTTGGTGGCCTGAAATCAGTCATACACATCACACATCATACACTGGGCTGGTGGCCTGAAATCAGTCATACACATCATACACTGGGTTGGTGGCCTGAAATCAGTCATACACATCACACATTATACACTGGGTTGGTGGCCTGAAATCAGTCATAGACATCATACACTGGGCTGGTGGCCTGAAATCAGTCATACACATTATACACTGGGTTGGTGGCCTGAAATCAGTCATACACATCACACATTATACACTGGGCTGGTGGCCTGAAATCAGTCATACACATCATACACTGGGCTGGTGCCCTGAAATCAGTCATACACATTATACACTGGGCTGGTGGCCTGAAATCAGTCATACACATTATACACTGGGCTGGTGGCCTGAAATCAGTCATACACATCACACATTATACACTGGGTTGGTGGCCTGAAATCAGTCATACACATCACACATCATACACTGGGTTGGTGGCCTGAAATCAGTCATACACATCACACATTATACACTGGGCTGGTGGCCTGAAATCAGTCATACACATCACACATCATACACTGGGCTGGTGCCCTGAAATCAGTCATACACATCACACATTATACACTGGGTTGGTGGCCTGAAATCAGTCATACACATCACACATTATACACTGGGCTGGTGGCCTGAAATCAGTCATACACATCATACATTATACACTGGGTTGGTGGCCTGAAATCAGTCATACACATCATACATTATACACTGGGCTGGTGGCCTGAAATCAGTCATACACATCATACATTATACACTGGGCTGGTGGCCTGAAATCAGTCATACACATCACACATCATACACTGGGTTGGTGGCCTGAAATCAGTCATACACATTATACACTGGGTTGGTGGCCTGAAATCAGTCATACACATCACACATTATACACTGGGTTGGTGGCCTGAAATCAGTCATACACATTATACACTGGGTTGGTGGCCTGAAATCAGTCATACACATCACACATTATACACTGGGCTGGTGCCCTGAAATCAGTCATACACATCACACATTATACACTGGGTTGGTGGCCTGAAATCAGTCATACACATCATACACTGGGCTGGTGCCCTGAAATCAGTCATACACATTATACACTGGGCTGGTGCCCTGAAATCAGTCATACACATCATACACTGGGCTGGTGCCCTGAAATCAGTCATACACATTATACACTGGGCTGGTGGTCTGAAATCAGTCATACACATTATACACTGGGCTGGTGGCCTGAAATCAGTCATACACATTATACACTGGGTTGGTGGCCTGAAATCAGTCATACACATTATACACTGGGTTGGTGGCCTGAAATCAGTCATACACATTATACACTGGGCTGGTGCCCTGAAATCAGTCATACACATCACACATTATACACTGGGTTGGTGGCCTGAAATCAGTCATACACATTATACACTGGGTTGGTGGCCTGAAATCAGTCATACACATCATACATTATACACTGGGCTGGTGGCCTGAAATCAGTCATACACATCATACACTGGGTTGGTGGCCTGAAATCAGTCATACACATTATACACTGGGCTGGTGGCCTGAAATCAGTCATAGACATCATACACTGGGCTGGTGGCCTGAAATCAGTCATACACATTATACACTGGGTTGGTGGCCTGAAATCAGTCTTACACATCATACACTGTGTCTTACGTTATTTAAACAAATACATAACCATAACAAACAATACATCAAATTAAAGCTACGACCTTTAGCTTTCCGTTACAATAAATAACATTTCGTAAAATCTTATATTTATTTAGTAGGATACAAAAACAATAGTCCTAGTGAAGGCACTGAACCAACTCCAGTGCGAAAAATTACAAAACTCTCTAAACTGGAATAATGGACAAACTCATAAATCATTCAGATAAAAAGAAGAACCCTAGACAAACATCATGATATGCGTTACTTGAGGGAAAATTATGCAGTGACTTAGTACGAAGCGGCAAAGTCCGAAAGTAAATGGAATCGGCTAAATTCCGGCGCGAGTGCCTGTCTGCATAAATTAACAATCTTTGCAGAGAAACCAAGCATCACTCATTACAACCAAATCCTTATAAACAAACTAAAATCATATGCAACATAGGTAAGGGATATGTAATAGTGATACAAAAATGACAAAACAATGATTGAAAAGACAAAGATGAGTTTGTGAGAATCAATTTCTCTCGACGATACATGAAAACCGGTCAAGGTCAAAGTGACGCTTTGGTCAGTTCGAAGCATTATCGTAAATAACACAATGATATGCAGCCATCCAGCCTAATCAGTGACTTCTATGCAAACCTAAATATAATTAGGACCATATCAAAGATAAAAGGGTCTTTCAAAGATAGAAGTTAGGTAGATATATAAAGAAAGGTATGTTATTAGAATTTGCGCCAGCAAGGTGCGCGCGCATCATCGTATCGTCCGCTATGGGGTGGGTGATCCCGTTTGTACTGTACACAAGGCTGTTTCGCTATGCGATGATTAGAGTGTTTAGGGTAGCGAAGTGCACTTGGCTACATCTGTAAACACACAGTCTTTTGCTATGTAAACACACACTCTTTTGCTATGTAAACACAGTCTTTTGCTATGAAAAAAATACTACCTTGCTCTGTGCTTCAAAGAAGTAGTCACATATTGATTTGTTGATGACACTCCTCCAGTGCTTCTCCATGAACACATCACTGAAACACACGCACAAACACACACAGCATGATATTACAACCGGGAATCGATCACCATCAGCACTATACATACCTGAATATAAATAATAAGAACAAAAGAATGTTGTCTGAATTGTGATAAATACGACCCACATAATCACAAATGATTTAACCCTCTTGCCACTGCATAAATTTAAAAGCGTATACTAAACATTGGTGTAAAATTGAGCCTGCAAAACTGAAAATGGGGACCGTTTGTTTTTTAATTGCAAGTGGTCTCATGATAACCTTAGACACAGAAAACTATATATCATTGAAAAAAAGAAAGCTTAAGCTTCGCAATGAAATGTGTCTGATTTGCAGTAATACATGAGATGAATCAGTACAGAGTATAAAAATGATAAATAAACACGCCGCAGGTTGGCGAAGTAATTGTAAACAAACCAATGTAAACACTAAATGTAAACAAAGCAATGTAAACACTAAATGTAAACAAACCAATGTAAACACAGGGATCGCGTTTACGCACGATTTTTGCGTATTTGACGCATTTTAAAAGTCGCTGACGCGTTTTTTTCGCCGCGCCGCGTAAGCCATACGCAAAAATATTGTAACTTTTTCTTGTCTTCACGCAGCGCTTTTGCTCTGACTTAATAATCACCCGATCCTGAAACTGACTATAGGGCTCGAGAAGTGACGACACACATGAAATCTGCGCGTCAAAACTAAAGTCCGTTTCTTTTTGCATCGAATAATACAAACGAACGTAACGAGGGTATTACCAGATAATGTCTTGTCGGATAATGAAACAGACATTAGCTGCTCTCCCATCTCGCGCTTCCAAAAGGCGGAAAGTGTGTGTAGTCGTATTAGAGCGGGAAACAAACTCGCAAGGCCCGAAGGTTGGAGACAGCAGGGGTGTTATTCGACAGGCGTGCGCGGAGTTCGACAGGAAAACTCGCCGTATTTAGGTAAGGAGTGTCTTTAAGTCTTTCGTGCGTGTTTTGTTTGTGTCTGTACGTGTTTTCGTAGTACGCAAAAATATTGGTCCGTGACGCGTTTTTTTTCGTTTCGTTGCGTATGACTTACGCGTTTTTTAAAAAGCTAGCGCGATCCCTGTAAACACTAAATGTAAACAAGCCAAACTCGACAATCAAATTCAGAAAGAACTACAATTTGTATTCTTCAAATGGTGACAACAGACATCGCCAAGCCTCTTGATCATTTACAAACAGAAATAAATGCAGAGGGTTACTGTCAACAACATACTCCTCACTGGTATCGTAATCATTATCTTCCTGCTCCATGTCGCTCTCAATATCGGTCATTTTTGCAAAAAGAACAGCAAATGAAAGCTTGCAAAATGTGAGAAATGCAGTGCAGATGATCAGAAGTAATGAAGAAACATAACAAACTTTCTGATTGGCCAGCCAAAGATAGATTTGTGCAAGGAATGTGGCTCATCATGCTTCAGTGAAAAAGCCATGATCGTGGCTCATCATGCTTCAGGGAAAAACCCATCATCGTGGCACCCACTCATGCAAAAACATAAATGAACGTGGAAGTTTCAGCCCATGCAACTAAAAAGAAGAAGATTTACAAGGAAAGAAATTGTCCATTTCACCATTTGTGTACCGTATTGTTTTCTGTTTTCGTATCATTATGAGCTGACTGACTGCAAGCTACACTGAGCCACACACAGCTTTCGTGCACCAGTTAGCAGTGCAATTAATTAAGGCCAAGTATGGAAGGAGGGTCAGCTAGCATTGTGTATGCAGGCACTACACTGAGCCACACACAGCTTTCGTGCACTACTTAGGCAAAAAAAAAAAAATTGTCTGTTTCTGGTCACCCGACCGACCCTAAATTTCGGCGCCGACCCTAAACTTTTTTTTTCCAAACTCAAAATTTTTTTTTTTTTTTTTGGTGGTAAAGGACAGGGTGAGAAAATGAACAACAAAAACGTGTGAAAACGAAAGTCCGCTGACGATTTGTAAATGTGTTGAGTGTCTTGTCTCTATGTATAGTGAATCCAGTCTCTTTCAGTCTTTGCGCGATTTTTAAAGTTAGTTTTATTGGTCTACATTTGGGGTAAAAAAAATTTTAAAAAAAATCCCTACCTACCGACCATATTTTTTTTTAGCCTTGTTACCAGAAACAGACAATTTTTTTTTTGGCCTTAGCATTGTGTATGCAGGCACTACACTGAGCCACACACAGCTTTCGTGCACTACTTAGCATTGTGTATGCAGACACTACAATGAGCCACACACAGCTTTCGTGCACTACTTAGTGTATGCAGGCACTACAATGAGCCACACACAGCTTTCTTCTTCTTCTTCTTCTTCCATATTGTGACCACGGTCATTTTGGCTGACCATTATGTCACATTGTGGAGGGTTGCAGATTCCAAAGAGTGAGAGAAAAAAAAAAAAAAAAAAAAAAAAAAAAAAAAAAACAACCTAGCTAGAATCTACTGGGGGCTGGGGAGTTCCTGCACAATGCAGGAACTCGACTCCTGCGCAGTGCAGGAGTCTGGGGCCTGGGGGTGTGAGAGGAGGAGGGATGAAGGGGTCTCGTTCCAGTCCCTGATTGTTCTTGGGAGGAAGCTGTTCTTTCTGTAGTTTGTTCTCGCTGGGATCCGCTTGAATTGCTGTCTCTCTGTGGGGACTCCTCTTCTAGCCCTTGGGGCGAGTAGGTGTAGCTCCTCGCACCTCACATGTGCGGATCCCGATGTGATCTTCTTCAGCATGGAGAGCCTGGCCTCTTTCCTGCGTTCTTCTAGCGAGGGCCACTCTAGTTCGTTGAGCATGTCGTCCACGCTGGCCGTCTGTTTGTGTCTGTTGAGAACAAAACGAGCTGCCCTACGCTGCACTTTTTCAATCTGACTGACCTCTTTGATCTTGTGCGGGTCCCAGACTGTGCAAGCGTACTCGACTATTGGTCGGACAAGTGATTTGTAGGCTAGTTCTTTTGTCTTTGGAGATCCGATTTTCAGGTTTCTCCTCAGCATGCCTAGTGCACTGTTGGCTTTGGCACACACGTTGTTGATGTGTTTGTCCCAACCTGCATCTTTCTGAATGGTGACGCCCAGGTATTTGATGGCGTCCACCGACTCCAGCTGGTGGTCATGGAGCACGTAGTCGTGGGGCTTGGTTGTTCTGCTTCGAGTCATTGGGAGGGTGTTGCATTTGTCAGGATGGAATGACATTTCCCACTCTTCTTCCCATGCTTCTAAGCTTCGCAGATCGTCCTGGAGACTCTCGTGGTCTTGTTGAGAAGTCACTGGCCTGTTCAGCATGGTGTCGTCTGCAAACAGGCGCGAGCTTGAAGTGACTCTGTCCGGTAGGTCATTGATGTAGGCTAGGAAGAGGCATGGGCCCAGCACAGATCCTTGGGGTACTCCTGACTTGACGTCAGTATAGTCAGACTCTGCCCCTTCCACGACGACTGACTGGCGGCGCCCACTGAGGAAGCTCCCGATCCAGTCGTTGACCTTTCCTCGGACACCATAGTGGTGGAGTTTATGGCACAGTAAGCTGTGGTTGACTTTGTCAAATGCCTTGGCAAAATCCATGACAACTATATTAGTCTGGAGGCTTTTTTCTAAGTTGGTTGTGAGTTCCTCAAAGAGTTCAAGCAGTTGGGTTTCACATGAACGACCTTTTCTGAACCCATGTTGTTCTTCGCACAGTATCTTGTTGGACTCGAGATGACTCATGATGCTGCTGACCAGAATGTGCTCCATCACCTTGCACGAAACGCTTGTGAGAGAAATTGGGCGGTAGTTCATTGGGTCATAATGCTCGCCCTTTTTGAATACTGGGGCGACATGGGCAGTCTTCCAGTCATCCGGGACGGACCCTGAGCGGAGTGATTCCTGGAAGATGGTCGTCAGTGCTGGTGAAACTTCGGGTGCGAGCTCTCTGAGGACACGGGGGGATAGGTCGTCTGGGCCAGTTGCTTTGGTGGGATCCAGGTTCAGAAGGAGTTTTTCAACTCCCTTCTTTGAGATGGAGATTTCATCCATGGCGGGAAAAGATTCCTGGTCGCTGGACATGGTGCATTTCGTCTGGAACTCCTCGCTGGTGTAGGTGCGTCCGTCACTGAATGCTTTGTAGAACTGGTCATTCAGGACATTCGCCTTCTGCTTAGAGTCAGTGACTAGGCGCCCCTTGTTTTTCAAAGGAGGTATCCCGGATGAAGTGGAGCGTTGATGTTTCATGTAGGTCCAGAAGCGTTTTGTTGATGGTAGAGAGTCAGCTTCTTCTTTGGAAGGAGTGAAAAGGTTGCTTATGTACTCCCAGTATGCTTTGCGGATGCCCTTCTGTACATCTCTTCTGAGATACTTAACCTCAGTCCTCAGTGCGTCTGTGTTCTGTTTCTTCATCTTTTTGTATTTTCTGTTTTTCTTTCTGATCAGCCTTCTTAGGGATGGTGTGATCCATGGTTGTTTGTCTTTTTTCCTAGGTCTTTTGTGTGGGATGTTCTTCTTCACGCTCTGTAGCAGGTCTGTTTTGAAAACAGTCCACAACTCATTCACCGGGCACTAGTTAGCAGTACTATTAATTAAGGCCAAGTATGGAAGGAGGGTCAGTTAGCATTGTGTATCACTGTATGCAGGCAGCTCCAACACGTCTGCTGCTACTGTGACTGTGTGCTAGGAACCGACAGCTTGGGTCAGTCTCCGACGTTACAAGACGCCGCAATTCATGGCCGGGGCCTGGCAATAGCAAAATCTACAAAGACACTAGGGGTTGTTGTACTTACCCAGTGTTGTTTATGATGAATAAACTGTGAATCATCGTGAAACTTGCAACAGAAACACTTCTGTCCACAATAGCCTATTGAATAGGGGCGAAATCAACCGGAAATACGTGATCATATGATGCAAGGTGCGTCACTCTGGTGTCTTACTCCTGTTTGAGAACGACAGCGTTTTCTCCCTTGGTCTGTAGAACAGCTGTCATTGATGGCCGCAGGAGCGCGTTCGGAGAGGTGACATGAGTCGTTTGTTACCGTTCTGACGAGATCAGTTGTTGAAACCAACTTTGTTATCTGTGCTGTTCCGGAAATGAGCTGCGCTTTTTTGGAATTCATTGGAGTATCATGTCACTGTTGTCCCAATTGCGCTGTTTCGGAAATGAGCTGCACCTCGTCTGTCTTTATAGCAACACACACTTTCTGTCACGTACACTCCATGCAACTCTCTCCGTCTCTCCCTCGCTCTGCCTTCGTGTCTGTGTGTGTATCTCTCTCTCTCTCTCTCTCTCTGCCTCTCTCTCTCTCTCTCTCACATGAAGAGTACAAACAACAAAGAAATAAAGTGAACTCCCTGAAACGAAAACGTAAACAACAATATTTTCAAAACCTCATTACATCTAAACAAGATTCAAAATCTATTTGGAAAGCAATTAACCAACTCACAAACAAAGACATTGCAAATAAATCCTCACAAGTTATTAATATTTCTGTAGATACACTTAATGAACATTTCTCAAAAATTGCCGATAAAGTGATTTCTTATGATCGGACAGAATCAAATGATTTAAAACTTTTGAAAGAATACTGCAATTCCAAACATATCCATGTTCATCATGCATTGCAACCAATGACTATATTGGATGTTTACTCTCAGCTACAACATCTTAAACAAAGCGGAACACGTGACATAGATGGGCTTGATGCAAAAATTATAAAAATGGCAGCTCCAATAATCACGGATACATTGACTTTCATTTATAACATATGTATCGACCGATGCTGTTTTTCTAGTAAATTCGAACAGGAAATACTACAAATCCTTCAAATTACAGACCAATATCAATTCTATCAATCCTTTCAAAGCCTCTTGAAAAACATATCAATAAGCATATTCTTTTGCACTTTGAGGACAACAAATTGATACATGATAAGCAATCAGGTTTTAGGAAAAAACACTCATGTCAAACAGCGCTGATTAGCTTAGTTGACCAATGGCTAAACAACATTAATAGTAACCAGTTCTGTGCTGCTCTATTTGTTGACTTTGCTAAAGCCTTTGACCTAATTGACCATAAACTCCTTATCAAAAAGCTTGAGATTTATGGTTTGGCAACTGATTCTGTTAACATTTTAAAATCTTTCCTGTCAGACAGACAGCAAAGTACTTATCTGAATCAATCATACTCTTGTAAACAAACAGTAAGGTTTGGAGTTCCACAAGGTTCTATTCTTGGTCCTTTACTATTTTCTATCTATATTAATGACCTACCATTATTTGTTAAATGTATGTGTGAACTATTTGCAGATGATACTACAATTCATTCTAGTCACAAAGATCTAAGTGAGCTAGCAAGAGTCCTCCAAGAAAACATTGATCGATTGCTGGAATGGTCAGAACTAAACCATATGTCACTGAACCCAAATAAAACTAAATGCATGCTTCTAACCACTAGACAAAAACGACAAAATCTATCATCAAAATTTCCTAAACTACAAATACAAAATCAAGATGTAACTGAAGTTGATAACCATAAGGTTTTGGGAATAACCATTGATAATAATCTGTCTTGGTCAAAACATTTAGATACACTTTGTAAAAATACTTCCAAAAAAATATATCAGTTATCAAAAATTAAACACTTTCTAGACCTACGCACACGGAAACTGTTTTTTCAGGCATATATTCAATCAACTATTGATTATGCGTCCACAGTGTGGGACTCTGCAAGTGCAAACACTTTGAAACACTTGTGCTCTTCACATAGACGAGCTGTAAAATTAATTCTTTTAAAAAATGCATCTCTCTCTATGTCTGATTATAAAAAATTAAAGATTCTTCCTATCAAATCACGATTCATCTATAACAAAGGTGTAATGATGCATAGAATTATGTCAGGGAATGCACCTACATTCATTGCCTCATATTTCAAACTGAATAATTCAATAAAACTAAACAAATTAATTACCCCAACCCCTAGAATTGACCTTTACAAATCAAGTCTTTCTTATTCTGGCGCCTTATTGTGGAACTCCATTCCTGATTTAATTAAAATGCAATTCAGTGAAACTTCCTTCAAAGAAATGTATATGCTGTTTCTCTTGGAAACAAGTAAATAATTATGTGATAATAATACATCATTGCTTGATATTCATAATGCATTTTGAATGTCTTTTTAACTGTTTGACATGTTAATTATATACATTGTATTGTAATTAACTTAACTTCTATTTCTTCTTGTTATTAATCGAGTTACCCTCAATGGGCGAGGGCCGGACGAAAAAAAGCATGTATATTTTGCTTATTCTGTTACCCTCGATAAATAAATAAAGTTCAAAGTTCAAAGTTCCTTCTCTTACTGTCTCAGCCTCTCTCTGACTCTGTTTCTCTCTCTCTCTCTCTCTCTCTCTCTCTCTCTCTCTCTCTCTCTCTCTCTCTCATTTATTTGTTTCTCCGTCTCGAGTCACTCTCTGTCTATCCGTCTGTCTGTCTGTCGGGAACGTCCCACTAGTCCGAGGGTTTACTAGTCCGAGGGTTCACGCTTGATTTTCCAGTTATTATACCGCCCCTTAAAACGCGGTAATGATATAGGTTTCACTGTGTCTGTGTGTGTGTGTGTGTTCAGTCACGTGTGTGTGTGTGTGTGTGTGTGTGTTCAGTCACGTGTGTGTGTGTGTGTGTGTGTGTGTGTGTGTCCGCAAATAGATATCCGATGTTCATTGAGAACCGATTTCAATGAAATTATGTGTGAGGCTGTAGTACAACCCAGGCTCGATCCTCTCCATAATTCAGGTCGGTGACGGGCAAAAGTAAACCCGAGGTGCTATAATTATAATATGACTAAAAACTGTAGGCAGTTCGATCTCGTAATTCAGTGTCCAGTCGGGGCGGTATCCTGATAAATTTTATATCCTTTCTTCAGTCAAAATATACATAACTAAGTTTCTTGGGGGAAATAATATAAAACATCACATTATCTTTTTGAATGAAAACAACTCAGTGTTTTTATGAGAATATTCTTCGATTTGGTTCCCACAGCAGTGAAAAACACACGCACGCACGCACGCACACGCACATCCACGCACACATGTATACACACACAAAATAAAAACAAATCAAATTGAATATCCTTTGTTCATTCAAAAATTAAAAATCAAATAAAAAATTTAAAAAATTGTCTTTTGGAATGAAAATGACTAAGTTTCTTGGGGGAAATAGTCTGAGATGTGGTTTCCACAGCAGTGAAAAAAACAAAAAAACACAAGCAAACAAACACATACACAAACACACAACAAATGCACACATACGCATACAAGACGCATGACTATCCAGTTTTATATGCATAAAATGAAAAAAGGAAACCCCTTGTGAATTTTGGGAGAATTGGGTTATTGGCATTTTGGGATAGTTTTGACACTTCTACACACATATTTGCCTGTTTTTGGATGTCAGTGGCTTATAAATGCCTGCAAATCGATATTTAATCAACCTACCATGCTCTAAATAAAGACAAAGGACGCTATAATCAACCTACCATGCTCTAAATAAAGACAAAGGACGCTATAATCAACCTACCATGCTCTAAATAAAGACAAAGGACGCTATAATCAACCTACCATGCTCTAAATAAAGACACAGGACGCTATAATCAACCTACCATGCTCTAAATACAGACACAGGACGCTATAATCAACCTACCATGCTCTAAATAAAGACACAGGACGCTATAATCAACCTACCATGCTCTAAATACAGACACATGACGCTATAATCAACCTACCATGCTCTAAATACAGACACAGGACGCTATAATCAACCTGCCATGCTCTAAATACAGACACAGGACGCTATAATCAACCTACCATGCTCTAAATACAGACACAGGACGCTATAATCAACCTACCATGCTCTAAATACAGACACAGGACGCTATAATCAACCTACCATGCTCTAAATACAGACACAGGACGCTATAATCAACCTACCATGCTCTAAATAAAGACACAGGACGCTATAATCAACCTACCATGCTCTAAATAAAGACAAAGGACGCTATAATCAACCTACCATGCTCTACATAAAGACAAAGGACGCTATAATCAACCTACCATGCTCTAAATAAAGACAAAGGACGCTATAATCAACCTACCATGCTCTAAATACAGACACAGGACGCTATAATCAACCTACCATGCTCTAAATAAAGACAAAGGACGCTATAATCAACCTACCATGCTCTAAATAAAGACACAGGACGCTATAATCAACCTACCATGCTCTAAATAAAGACACAGGACGCTATAATCAACCTACCATGCTCTAAATAAAGACACAGGACGCTATAATCAACCTACCATGCTCTAAATACAGACACAGGACGCTATAATAAACCTACCATGCTCTACATAAAGACAAAGGACGCTATAATCAACCTACCATGCTCTACATAAAGACAAAGGACGCTATAATCAACCTACCATGCTCTACATAAAGACAAAGGACGCTATAATCAACCTACCATGCTCTACATAAAGACAAAGGACGCTATAATCAACCTACCATGCTCTACATAAAGACAAAGGACGCTATAATCAACCTACCATGCTCTAAATAAAGACAAAGGACGCTATAATCAACCTACCATGCTCTAAATAAAGACAAAGGACGCTATAATCAACCTACCATGCTCTACATAAAGACAAAGGACGCTATAATCAACCTACCATGCTCTAAATACAGACACAGGACGCTATAATCAACCTACCATGCTCTACATACAGACACAGGACGCTATAATCAACCTGCCATGCTCTAAATACAGACACAGGACGCTATAATCAACCTACCATGCTCTAAATACAGACAAAGGACGCTATAATCAACCTACCATGCTCTAAATAAAGACAAAGGACGCTATAATCAACCTACCATGCTCTAAATACAGACACAGGACGCTATAATCAACCTACCATGCTCTAAATACAGACACAGGACGCTATAATCAACCTACCATGCTCTACATAAAGACAAAGGACGCTATAATCAACCTACCATGCTCTACATAAAGACAAAGGACGCTATAATCAACCTACCATGCTCTACATAAAGACAAAGGACGCTATAATCAACCTACCATGCTCTAAATAAAGACAAAGGACGCTATAATCAACCTACCATGCTCTACATAAAGACAAAGGACGCTATAATCAACCTACCATGCTCTACATAAAGACAAAGGACGCTATAATCAACCTACCATGCTCTACATAAAGACAAAGGACGCTATAATCAACCTACCATGCTCTACATAAAGACAAAGGACGCTATAATCAACCTACCATGCTCTACATAAAGACAAAGGACGCTATAATCAACCTACCATGCTCTAAATACAGACACAGGACGCTATAATCAACCTACCATGCTCTAAATAAAGACAAAGGACGCTATAATCAACCTACCATGCTCTAAATAAAGACAAAGGACGCTATAATCAACCTACCATGCTCTACATAAAGACAAAGGACGCTATAATCAACCTACCATGCTCTACATAAAGACAAAGGACGCTATAATCAACCTACCATGCTCTAAATAAAGACAAAGGACGCTATAATTGATCACCGACTTTTCAAAAAGAACTGATGACAACATATATCCTTTACAGAACCCCATCATGTCGTTTAGCGTTCGAAAGGTCACTGTGTCTATCTTTAAACCAGCTTCTAGGTTAAATTATGTTGCCCAACCATGAAGTTTAACACGCAATTCTTTGGGTGTAAACAAGAAAGAGGCTTCTACCAATCAGAAGCCACTTTTGAAAACTTTTTTGGTAACAATGTCCGTTCTCGTGATTGGTCGAAGCGGTCTTAAGGGGAAGTAATGCCTCTCTACCGCTTGTGTTCGTATGTTGCGATCATAGATCTATGGTTGCGATTGACTGCGAAAATGGAGAAAAGATTAGCGTTTCTGCTGAATTCTTGCAAAGCAGGTAACATTTTCGATGCGGAAGAAGAAGAATTGAAGTCGTTAATTGACGATTACTTCCTCTCGGACTAGTGAACCCTCGGACTAGTGAACCCCTCTCTGTCTGTCTGTCTGTCTCTCTCAGGCTTTCACTGTCCGTTTCTCTCTCTGTATGTATGTCTTTGTCTGTGTCTCCCTCTGAGCAACTAAACCCTAGGCTAACCCTAACCGTATCCGGGGATACACTCTTTTTTTGCTCTGAGTCTCCGCCGCTGTCTTTCCATGTGTGTCTCTGTCTATGTGTGTGTGTCTCTCTCTCTCTCTCTCTCTCTCTCTCTCTCTCTCGAGCTCTCCTCACTCTTTCTCCTCACACTCTCTCTCTCATCCGACTCCTGGCACACAGGTCACAGAGGTGTCAGTCTTGTGTTAAAATCCTCAGGAATTTGACAGGACAGGTTTTTTTCCTTTCAGTTATACGTTGTAGTAGTTTGACCTTATTGTTTTAGTACAAGATTTAAAAACTAAAAGGCGTAAAACCAATTAAGAGAGAGAGAGAGAGAGAGAGAGAGAGAGAGAGAGAGAGAGAGTGTGACAGATGACAGACAGATAGTGGGACGTGGGAGAGATTGTTTCAATCACCATTTATTTGAGAGAATCTTTAGAACAATCAAGGCCAATCGATATATATGCATGTTACAAAACTGATCACAATGGATAGCGCAGTGTCGGGAAACCATATACATCAAATAAAAACAAGTCGCGTAAGGCGAAAATACAATATTTAGTCAAGTAGCTGCCATTTTTCAGCAAGACCGTATACTCGTAGCATCGTCAGTCCACCGCTCATGGCAGCCAAAGGCAGTGAAATTGACAAGAAGAGCGGGGTAGTAGTTGCGCTAAGAAGGATAGCACGCTTTTCTGTACCTCTCTTTGTTTTAACTTTCTGAGCGTGTTTTTAATCCAAACATATCATATCTATATGTTTTTGGAATCAGGAACCGACAAGGAATAAGATGAAAGTGTTTTTAAATTGATTTGGACAATTTAATTTTGATAATAATTTTTATATATTTAATTTTCAGAGCTTGTTTTTAATCCGAATATAACATATGTATATGTTTTTGGAATCAGCAAATGATGGAGAATAAGATAAACGTAAATTTGGATCGTTTTATAAATTTTTATTTTTTTTTACAATTTTCAGATTTTTAATGACCAAAGTCATTAATTAATTTTTAAGCCACCAAGCTGAAATGCAATACCGAAGTCCGGGCTTCGTCGAAGATTACTTGACCAAAATTTCAACCAATTTGGTTGAAAAATGAGGGCGTGACAGTGCCGCCTCAACTTTCACGAAAAGCCGGATATGACGTCATCAAAGACATTTATCAAAAAAATGAAAAAAACGTTCGGGGATTTCATACCCAGGAACTCTCATGTCAAATTTCATAAAGATCGGTCCAGTAGTTTAGTCTGAATCGCTCTACACACACACACACACACACACACACACACACGCACAGACAGACAGACAGACAGACACACATACACCACGACCCTCGTTTCGATTCCCCCTCGATGTTAAAATATTTAGTCAAAACTTGACTAAATATAAAAACATACAAAAAAGGAAGCAGACCGTCACTTCGTTCTCATCATTGTCTGCTGGCTTGGTGTATATAACTGAGTTCCAAGAAGGAACATGTAAACAAACGAATTACACAACGAAAATAAATCCGGCCTCTGCGCAACAATTTCGCATGAGTTTTAGAGCACAAAACTCATGGAACTGTTGGAATTAAGACCATATAACACAATGAGGGGGGCGGGTGGTAGCGTGGTCAAGTTCCACTGCTAGTAAAACATCCACTAACAAAATGAGCGTATGCCTTAAACCATATTTATAGCATGTTTATGAGACTAAACATACGTCAACATATCATTTCGCGGAAAATACTGCCTCAACGAAGTATTGGAAAAGAAACACAACCCTCAGCGAAACAAAATCTGAGAACCTAGTTACTTTTCTTCAAATAATTTGAGATTTTTCTCTGCATAACAAAATATGAAATTGAGTTAATGTGCTGTGAATTACCAGACTTGTTAACAAAAACCCACACTCAGAAATGGAGAATACTACATGGGTTACTGTGACGTACCAGATTTATATATACAAGGGTTGTTTTTTTTTTTTAAATATCACAGCAACGAGTGTAAATCTGGTACGACACAGCAACTCATGTAGTATTTTGTTTATTCTATACATACTGTACTTACGTGTATTTTACTCAAAACGTCCCGCAGTGGACGCGTCCAAATTGAAGACGCTTCTTTTGGAACCTCATCTATTCCAAAGCCTCGTGCAATCTCAGTGTGTTTATGTGTTTATAAAGAACAAGATGTGTTTATAAAGGACATGATGTGTTTATAAAGGACATGATGTGTTTATAAAGGACATGATGTACTTATGAAACACACGACGTGTTTATAAAGGACACGATGTGTTCATAAAGGACACGATGTGGTGATAAAGGAGACGACGTGTTCATAAAGGACATGATGTGTTCATAAAGGACATGATGTGTTGATAAAGGACACGGTGTGTTCATAAAAGACACGACGTGTTGATAAAGGACATGATGTGTTCATAAAAGACACGACGTGTTCATAAAGGACACGACGTGTTCATAAAGGACATGATGTGTTGATAAAGGACATGATGTGTTCATAAAAGACACGACGTGTTCATAAAAGACACGATGTGTTGATAAACGACACTATGTGTTGATAAAGGACATGATGTGTTGATAAAGGACACGATGTGTTGATAAAGGACACGATGTGTTCATAAAGGACACGATGTGTTAATAAAGGACATGACGTGTTCATAAAGGACACAATGTGTTGATAAAGGACACGATGTGTTGATAAAGGACACGATGTGTTCATAAAAGACACGACGTGTTCATAAAGGACACGATGTGTTAATAAAGGACATGATGTGTTGATAAAAGACATGATGTGTTGATAAAGGACACGATGTGTTCATAAAGGACACGATGTGTTTATAAAGGACACGACGTGTTCATAAAGGACATGATGTGTTGATAAAGGACATGATGTGTTCATAAAAGACACGACAGGTTCATAAAGGACACGACTTGTTCATAAAGGACATGATGTGTTGATAAAAGACATGATGTGTTGATAAAGGACACGATGTGTTCATACAAGACACGACGTGTTCATAATAAAGGACACGATGTGTTGGTAAAGGACACGATGTGTTGATAAAGGACACGATGTGTTCATAAAGGACACGATGTGTTCATAAAGGACACGATGTGTTTATAAAGGACATGATGTGTTGGTAAAGGACACGATGTGTTCATAAAGGACATGATGTGTTCATAAAGGACATGATGTGTTCATAAAGGACACGATGTGTTCATAAAAGACACGACGTGTTCATAAAGGACACGATGTGTTGGTAAAGGACACGATGTGTTGATAAAGGACACGATGTGTTGATAAAGGACACGACGTGTTCATAAAGGACACAATGTGTTCACAAAGCACACGATGTGTTCATAAAGGATATGATGTGATGTGTTTATAAAGGACACGATGTGTTCATAAAGGACATGATGTGTTCATAAAGGACATGATGTGTTCATAAAGGACACGATGTGTTCATAAAGGACATGATGTGTTTATAAAGGACATGATGTGTTTATAAAGAACATGATGTGTTGATAAAGGACATGATGTGTTCATAAAAGACACGACGTGTTCATAAAGGACATGATGTGTTGATAAAGGACATGATGTGTTGATAAAGGGCATGATGTGTTTATAAAGGACACGATGTGTTTATAAAGGACACGATGTGTTTATAAAGGACATGATGTGTTCATAAAAGACACGACGTGTTCATAAAGGACATGATGTGTTGATAAACGACACGATGTGTTGATAAAGGACACGATGTGTTGTTAAAGGACATGATGTGTTTTTAAAGAACATGATGTATTCATAAAAGGACAGGATGTGTTAATAAAGGACATGATGTGTGAATACTCTAATGAAGCCAATGCCTGCTTTAGCGCCACTTAAG
Organism: Littorina saxatilis; assembly: GCF_037325665.1. Taxonomy (NCBI): domain Eukaryota; kingdom Metazoa; phylum Mollusca; class Gastropoda; order Littorinimorpha; family Littorinidae; genus Littorina; species Littorina saxatilis. Next base: position 49,715,116 of record NC_090259.1, read on the forward strand.
GTAGGTATAAAACACATGATGTGTGAATACTCTGATGAAGCCAATGCCTGCTTTAGCGCCACTTAAGGTAGGTATAAAGGACATGATGTGTGAATACTCTGATGAAGCCAATGCCTGCTTTAGCGCCACTTTAGGTAGGTATAAAGGACATGATGTGTGAATACTCTGAGTGAAGCCAATGCCTGCTTTAGCGCCACTTAAGGTAGGTATAAAACACAGGATGTGTGAATACTCTAATGAAGCCAATGCCTGCTTTAGCGCCACTTAAGGTAGGTATAAAACACATGATGTGTGAATACTCTGATGAAGCCAATGCCTGCTTTAGCGCCACTTAAGGTAGGTATAAAACACATGATGTGTGAATACTCTGATGAAGCCAATGCCTGCTTTAGCGCCACTTAAGGTAGGTATAAAACACATGCCGGATGTGTGAATACTCTGAGTGAAGCCAATGCCTGCTTTAGCGCCACTTAAGGTAGGTATAAAACACATGATGTGTGAATACTCTGATGAAGCCAATGCCTGCTTTAGCGCCACTTAAGGTAGGTATAAAACACATGATGTGTGAATACTCTGATGAAGCCAATGCCTGCTTTAGCGCCACTTAAGGTAGGTATAAAACACATGATGTGTGAATACTCTGATGAAGCCAATGCCTGCTTTAGCGCCACTTAAGGTAGGTATAAAGGACATGATGTGTGACTACTCCAATGAAGCCAATGCTTGCACTCACTTAGCGCCACTTGAGGTAGGGGGCTTAACTCTCCGCTAAGCTGCACGGGCATAGCGAGTTGTTTCAACTGTCCCTGCATTAAAGAGATAATAGTGTTGTGGGTTTGTCAACTCGGAGGTCTGCTCCAAGTAATCACACCTGAAGCGTGTTGGTACAACTGTCCCTGTAGTATACAGATTATGATGTTGTGGGTTTCAACTGGTCCTGTATTTAACAGATTACAGTGTTGTCGGTTTGTCAACTCTAAGGCCGGCGCGTGCCACAAACACGGCCAGCAGATTGAAGTATTCAGTGAGGGGGCATAACTCTTTTCACTTTGTTCAGTAGGGGGGTTAACTCGGGGCGGTGACAACGTGAGAGAAGGGAATTGAGGGGATTAGTCATTTGCAGCCAGAGCCCAGCTCGCTGATAGGAACGGCGCCATTAGGCCAAAAAAAAACCAAGTCGCGTAAGGCGAAAATACAACATTTAGTCAAGTAGCTGTCGAACTCACAGAATGAAGCTGAACGCAATGCCATTTTTCAGCAAGACCGTATACTCGTAGCATCGTCAGTCCACCGCTCACGGCAAAGGCAGTGAAATTGACAAGAAGAGCGGGGTAGTAGTTGCGCTAAGAAGGATAGCACGCTTTTCTGTACCTCTCTTTGTTTTAACTTTCTGAGCGTGTTTTTAATCCAAACATATCATATCTATATGTTTTTGGAATCAGGAACCGACAAGGAATAAGATGAAAGTGTTTTTAAATTGATTTCGACAATTTAATTTTGATAATAATTTTTATATATTTAATTTTCAGAGCTTGTTTGTAATCCAAATATAACATTTTTATATGTTTTTGGAATCAGAAAATGATGGAGAATAAGATGAACGTAAATTTGGATTGTTAAATAAATTTTTATTTTTTTTTTACAATTTTCAGATTTTTAATGACCAAAGTCATAAATTAATTTTTAAGCCACCAAGCTGAAATGCAATACCAAAGTCCGGGCTTTGTCGAAGATTACTTGACCAAAATTTCAACCAATTTGGTTGAAAAATGAGGGCGTGACAGTGCCGCCTCAACTTTCACGAAAAGCCGGATATGACGTCATCAAAGACATTTATCCAAAAAATGAAAAAAACATTCGGGGATTTCATACCCAGGAACTCTCATGTCAAATTTCATAAAGATCGGTCCAGTAGTTTAGTCTGAATCGTTCTCCACACACACACACACAGACACACGCACAAACACCACGACCCTCGTTTCGATTCCCCCTCGATGTTAAAATATTTAGTCAAAACTTGACTAAATATAAAAAGATGTCTGCTTTTCGTCTGCTTTCAAGGCAGGGAAATTTTACTGCGCACACTGCAAAATGCAAGTCGTATTGGAAAAATATGTTGTTGTTCTTCTTTCTTCAAAGTATCGTGGATTTGTTCATGGCCATAATTATTTTCAAGCTGTGCATTGTTATACATGTAATACGGAAAAAACACACGTTTGAACGCAATTAACACATTTGGATCGTTTGCTCCGGAACTGCAACGTCGATATGCGAAAACGACAAATTGTGGCTCAATGGAGAAAACACGTGGAAGCTTTACTACAACATGGCTGGCTTTGAAAGACTTATCAGCACACATAAACCCTGTATTAACAGCTATTGTGTTTTCATCGTAGCAATAGGGTGAAAACACCATGAATAGCTGTTAATTAATGTCGTGACCCAGCTGCAGCCAATCACTTTAAAAAAGTAAATCCTCAGTAAAACGTCCTCGCATAAATGTATCTCATGCTAATCCGCGTGGGAAACATGTTTCACCCATTCCGCTCATTTAAACATGTTTCACCCATTCCGCTCATTTAAACATGTTTTACCCATTCCGCTCATTTAAACATGTTTCACCCATTCCGCTCATTTAAACATGTTTCACCCATTCCGATCATTTAAACATGTTTTACCCATTCCGCTCATTTAAACATGTTTTACCCATTCCGATCATTTAAACATGTTTCACCCATTCCGCTCATTTAAACATGTTTCACCCTATCCGCTCATTTAAACATGTTTCACCCATTCCGATCATTTAAACATGTTTCACCCATTCCGCTCATTTAAACATGTTTCACCCATTCCGATCATTTAAACATGTTTTACCCATTCCGCTCATTTAAACATGTTTCACCCATTCCGCTCATTTAAACATGTTTCACCCATTCCGCTCATTTAAACATGTTTCACCCATTCCGATCATTTAAACATGTTTTACCCATTCCGCTCATTTAAACATGTTTCACCCATTCCGCTCATTTAAACATGTTTCACCCATTCCGATCATTTAAACATGTTTCACCCATTCCGCTCATTTAAACATGTTTCACCCATTCCGATCATTTAAACATGTTTCACCCATTCCGCTCATTTAAACATGTTTCACCCATTCCGATCATTTAAACATGTTTCACCCATTCCGCTCATTTAAACATGTTTTACCCATTCTGATCATTTAAACATGTTTCACCCATTCCGCTCATTTAAACATGTTTCACCCATTCCGCTCATTTAAACATGTTTCACCCATTCCGCTCATTTAAACATGTTTCACCCATTCCGCTCATTTAAACATGTTTCACCCATTCCGATCATTTAAACATGTTTTACCCATTCCGCTCATTTAAACATGTTTCACCCATTCCGATCATTTAAACATGTTTTACCCATTCCGCTCATTTAAACATGTTTCACCCATTCCGCTCATTTAAACATGTTTCCCCCATTCCGATCATTTTTCCCGCAAAGACAGCGACAGATTCCCATGCACTTTATTTTCAACTTGAGAAAAAAAAAGAGAAGCGATTACGTCCCTTTAATTAAAAACGGGATGTAATAATACAATTGGCGCGACTGTGACGACAATTTTCTTAATTCTTGTCTAAAAGTGTATTTTGCATGCGTTTTCTAACTGGAAGTTTGAGTTCCCCCCACAAATGGGAAAGCCCAGACTAATAATGGCGGCCACCATGCGATAAGTCCCAAATCTTTTTTGGACTTAGTACAGGGTGGCCGCCATTCCGGGTTTTTTTCTCAAGAATTAAGAAAAGTGTCGTCACAACCGCGTCAAATGTATCAATACTTCATGGTTTAAAACAAAGGGACATAGTCGCTTCACGGTTTATATTCCACGGCTGAAAGCGATTGTGAATCTCTCGCTGTCTCTGCGAAGCAAATCCATGTTGTAGTAAAGTTCCCACGTGTTTTTAACCGTAAATTCATTGTCCCCCCTACTAACCTTCACATTGGGTCTGTTAAAGGCTGACATTGTCCTATTTAATTAGTTTAATTACTTCCAGAGCTTTAGCTTTTCCCATCGTTGCGGGGATGTATGAATTACGCTTCCTGCAAAGTTTTAGGTTTGAAGTCCTTACCAATTACGAGAAATAATTAATTCTTTATTGCATTGTTTAGCAACAGTTCTCCAGGACTTGGGCTATTTTTAGACCGTTGACGTGACGTTTCATAACCAAAGATGGCGTTTGAGAATGTTCTGTTTACATTCGACACTATCAACACCACTTTGCAATACTGAAATAAATTTTTCTGTGTTCGAAAGCTACAGCCAATCGTTATTATATCCCCTTAGGTACAGTTTTATAACATTATTGGCACATGTAAACAATATGAATTAATTAATGAACGCTACGAGTATGGCAGCCTTTAATCATGTTGGGTCACAGGGTCCAGCAAGTCGTGAATAGTCTGCAAGAAAGATATGGCGCACAAAGTAAAGGTACACGTCTTGGCTAGACGCAGTGCATCTAGATCTCCCCATTGCTCTGGACGCCCGACTGTATGACGCACTGAATGCAATGCTATGACGTCAATTATTCCAACTCCAAAAAGCAGAAGAAAACATAAAATACCCAGAATGTTCTAATCCTGATGGACTGCCCTGAAACGTGATTATTTTGGGTGATCACCGATTTTAAACAGTTAACAGTCAGAGGGCAGGAAACGACGAAATCTTTATAGCAAATACAGCGGATTGCCAGGCCTCTTGGAAGATGATGCTTCGTCGTCATTGGTGCAGACTATCTAGATCAGGTTTTGAGATCATGCTCCGTCGTGGAGGGCTTTCTACAGGACGGTTCTACACAGCAATACAAAATACAATAATCAAGTGCCAATACTGGTTTGTGCTAGCCTGTGCTATACTCTGGACAGTTCCGGGCACCGACAGTTCTTGCCAATACTGTGAACTGCCGCAAGCCTGTAGAACTAACACGTCAGTCTGCAGTAGAGGGTCCGTCTGCAACCACAATGGAATGTGCGAATGCATAGCGACCAGCGGAGGACTTTTGTACCGTAGGCATGTGAACGGAAGAACCTGTGTTTTGATCCAGCTGACCAACGACATAGTTGTCCGCGCAGAGTCTGCCTACTCGTGTTCTAGTGATAGCGACTGCCTCGCACACGGACCAACGTTCTCTCTGTGCGTCACTGACCACGCTGGCAACAACGTTTGCGTTTGCCAGGAGCATGCTTGTCTCGGGCTAACCGCAAGCCCTGGCCCGGAACAGAATGCCACACACTCGTCGGACGCCAGACTAACTACAAGCCCGGAACACAATGCCACAAACTCGTCGGACGCCAAGACTATGGCAAGAGCGGGAGCCCTTCAAGTCGGATCTTATGATGTGAAAGGCGCCGATTTGGATGCATTTATCTCTCTGTCGTTCTTTGGCCCGCTCCTTATGCTCATTGCCATCGTTGTCATTTGTTACTTCTTTGAGAAGAGACGACTTGTGCGAAGCCTCGCTACGGAAGCCCGGATGAAAGAAGACGTACAGCGCGCCCTGGAGGACGAGGCGATCGAATATCCCTTCAATACAGCCACCGGGGTGCCAGTCGACCCAGAAACCAACAAAGTGGAGAAGGCGAGTGGAGCAACAACAATAATAGTTACAGCTTTACACTCTAACGTGTCCGAAGGTGCAAAAGCTGCCAAGCCGTCAAAAGGTGCCGAGCAGTCAGAATATTCAGAATATTCAGAATATTCCATTTCAGAGACAAGTGGAACGAGTTCCTTCAGTAGCTCCTCAATTTCGATGAATGAAGACAGTTCTTCACGTGACAGTCCTAAACCCTAACCCTACAGTTACACCTCACTGTCCTCCATAGAAAACAGTTCAGCACGTGACATTCCTAAACCCTAACCTTTCAATCAATCAATGAGGCTTATATCGCGCATATTCCGTGGGTACAGTTCTAGGCGCTCTGCAGTGATGCCGTGTGAGATGAAATTTTATACGGCCAGTAATTGCAGCCATTTCGGCGCATATTTACCTTTTACGGCCTATTATTCCAAGTCACACGGGTATAGGTAGACAATTATTAACTGTGCCTAAGCAATTTTGCCAGGAAAGACCCTTTTGTCAATCGTGGGATCTTTAACGTGCACACCCAATGTAGTGTACACGGGGGGAGAGTTCGGACACCGAAGAGAGTCTGCACACAAAGTTGACTCTGAAATAAATTTCCGAACCTGGGATCGAACTCACGCTAAACATTCGTTACACTTCTACTTTCGCAATGGAAGCTAAAAATAGACACATCGCTGGACTATTTGCATTAAAAAACGAAAGTAGACTAAAGCACGTGTTGCATTGTGTTTATGTGTAGGTCGAACATATAGACAACTGATGATGTGTGAGAATGATGTGTTCGTCCCTTTTTCATCCCGAAACAAAATATTTTACATTTTTTGAACAAACCGCATGATATATTTCTGTCTCAGTATTTTTTTCCCCAGTGAGTCACTCTCATATTATTTTCCATAGACTGTTTGTGTGTGTGTGTGTGTGTGTGTGTGTGTGTGTGTGTGTGTGTGTGTGTGTGTGTGTGTGTTTGTGTATACGTGTTCAAGTTGTGTGTGTATGTGTGTGTGTGTCTGTGTGTGTTTGTGTTTGTGTTTGTGTATACGTGTTCAAGTTGTGTGTGTGTGTTTTTGTTTGTGTATACGTGTTCAAGTTGCGTGTGTGTGTGTGTGTGTGTGTGTGTGTGTGTGTGTGTGTGTGTGTGTGTATACGTGTTCAAGTTGTGTCTGTGTGTGTGTGTCTGTGTCTGTGTCTGTGTCTGTACGGCTCATACTTCCATGGTGTACACTTAATTGAACCTTTTTGATATTACCTCAACTAGAAACACGGTCATGTCCCCAGTGAGTCACGATCATATTATTTTCAATAGGAGGGATGAATAATCTCCCTTGGTGATTCGCATACTGAAATTTGTAGGACTTTTAAAACTGTTTGTGACGTCAGAAGCAATTGAAGACAATGTGCAAGCCACGTGACAACTTCCTGCCAACATAGTTTACGTTATGCGTTATCTCTCCTTCATCTCGACCTTAAATCCTCAAATGACAAACGTCATGTCCTCGCTTCATTTTGCCAGTTGAGAACGGTAAATCACACGAAAATTCACATGTTCGGCATGCTCGCAAGAGTTATCTCGCCTCGAGGTTTCAGAATATTCTTCAAGTTTCTAGTTCCGAAACTGCTCGTACGTCTTGGCATAGACATTTCAAGACATGTGCTACTCACTTGCAGTATCAGCATAATTACATTGACTGCAATGACGCTTCAGATGACAGCAAGCGTTCTACTGGCCTTGCACTTTAAAGGTGTGTTCAATGATGCTACAGATTGACAGCAAGCGTTGTACTGCAGCCTTGCACTATAAAGGTTGTGTTCAATGATGCTACAGATTGACAGCAAGCGTTGTACTGGCCTTGCACTATAAAGGTTGTGTTCAATGATGCTACAGATTGACAGCAAGCGTTGTACTGGCCTTGCACTATAAAGGTTGTGTTCAATGATGCTACAGATTGACAGCAAGCGTTGTACTGGCCTTGCACTATAAAGGTTGTGTTCAATGATGCTACAGATTGACAGCAAGCGTTGTACTGGCCTTGCACTATAAAGGTTGTGTTCAATGATGCTACAGATTGACAGCAAGCGTTGTACTGGCCTTGCACTATAAAGGTTGTGTTCAATGACGCTACAGATTGACAGCAAGCGTTGTACTGGCCTTGCACTATAAAGGTTGTGTTCAATGATGCTACAGATTGACAGCAAGCGTTGTACTGGCCTTGCACTATAAAGGTTGTGTTCAATGATGCTACAGATTGACAGCAAGCGTTGTACTGGCCTTGCACTATAAAGGTTGTGTTCAATGATGCTACAGATTGACAGCAAGCGTTGTCCTGGCCTTGCACTATAAAGGTTGTGTTCAATGACGCTACAGATTGACAGCAAGCGTTGTACTGGCCTTGCACTATAAAGGTTGTGTTCAATGATGCTACAGATTGACAGCAAGCGTTGTACTGGCCTTGCACTATAAAGGTTGTGTTCAATGATGCTACAGATTGACAGCAAGCGTTGTACTGGCCTTGCACTATAAAGGTTGTGTTCAATGACGCTACAGATTGACAGCAAGCGTTGTACTGGCCTTGCACTATAAAGGTTGTGTTCAATGATGCTACAGATTGACAGCAAGCGTTGTACTGGCCTTGCACTATAAAGGTTGTGTTCAATGATGCTACAGATTGACAGCAAGCGTTGTACTGGCCTTGCACTATAAAGGTTGTGTTCAATGACGTTACAGATTGACAGCAAGCGTTGTACTGGCCTTGCACTATAAAGGTTGTGTTCAATGATGCTACAGATTGACAGCAAGCGTTGTACTGGCCTTGCACTATAAAGGTTGTGTTCAATGATGCTACAGATTGACAGCAAGCGTTGTACTAGCCTTGCACTATAAAGGTTGTGTTCAATGATGCTACAGATTGACAGCAAGCATTGTACTGGCCTTGCACTATACAGGTTGTGTTCAATAATGGGGACGTTCATAATCGTTCATAATCATAAAGTAAAACAAGTCGCGTAAGGCGAAAATACAATATTTAGTCAAGTAGCTGTCGAACTCACAGAATGAAACTGAACGCAACGCAACGCAGCAAGACCGTATACTCGTAGCATCGTCACTCCACCGCCCGTGGCAAAGGCAGTGCACGTGGAATTGACAAGAAGAGCGGGGTATTCGTTGCGCTGAGAAGGATAGCACGCTTTTCTGTACCTCTCTTCGTTTTAACTTTCTGAGCGTGTTTTTAATCCAAACATATCATATCTATATATTTTTGGAATCAGGAACCGACAAGGAATAAGATGAAAGTGTTTTTAAATTGATTTCGAAAAAAAAATTTTGATAATAATTTTTATATATTTAATTTTCAGAGCTTGTTTTTAATCCGAATATAACATATTTATATGTTTTTGGAATCAGCAAATGATGGAGAATAAGATAAACGTAAATTTGGATCGTTTTATAAATTTTTAATTTTTTTTACAATTTTCAGATTTTTAATGACCAAAGTCATTAATTAATTTTTAAGCCACCAAGCTGAAATGCAATACCGAACCCCGGGCTTTGTCGAAGAGTACTTGACCAAAATTTCAACCAATTTGGTTGAAAAATGAGGGCGTGACAGTGCCGCCTCAACTTTCACGAAAAGCCGGATATGACGTCATCAAAGACATTTATCAAAAAAATGAAAAAAAACGTTCGGGAATTTCATACCCAGGAACTCTCATGTCAAATTTCATAAAGATCGGTCCAGTAGTTTAGTCTGAATCGCTCTACACACACACACACACGCACGCACACACACACACACACACACACGCACGCACATACACCACGACCCTCGTTTCGATTCCCCCTCGATGTTAAAATATTTAGTCAAAACTTGACTAAATATAAAAAATCAAGAAACTAAAACCCAGGTGCATATCCGTGGTTCCCTGGCAGTGTGCATGCACAATACCTTATTCTTGCCTCTTGCCATCTGTGAGGTATGGCGACCACAGACAGACAGACACACAGAGACACAGACACACAGACAGACACACAGACACACAGACAGACAGACAGACAATACCTTATTCTTGCCTCTTGCCATCTATGAGGTATGGCGACCACAGACAGACAGACAGACACACAGACACACAGACAGACATAGAGTGTAGACATGAACAGAATGTTCTGGTAACATGGGTCATTCTTGGACAGGCTGAGTATCTCCACACCTAGCGTGAGGTATTCTTAGTGGGGCGACCATCTCCAACCAAGTGCGTCCCCAGGTGGCGGATAGAGGAATAGCCCACAGACATGGCGGTTAGCTGCAAAATAAGCAAGGCTCTCCTGAACGAATCAGCAGTCGCAGACCAACTGGCGGTGATCCTACCAGGAGAGGGGCGGGGCAACAGGTGGCTCTGTTTTCCTCCATGACATAGCCTATGTATCCTATGACGGGTTCATCACGCGGACAAGACGCGCGGTAAAACCTCTAGCTACGGGGTGGGATCCTAGGAAAAACAATCCCCCCCGGTGCTCCCAGGGTAGGACATATGGGCCAGGAGCTAAGGGTGGGGCAACCCCTACAGAAAACCTAGAGGGCTGAAGACAGAGGTATGGAGCCTGCATGGCGCTTCTCGAACAAATCGCTGTAACACGCATTATCTGCCATCATGACACTTGGGGACATAACTGAACATCGATATGGTGCTCGCCCTGTGTGACGATCCACCAGGCAGGTGCAGCGCCGGGCTCCGCGCCTCAAAGGAGTCCACCCCTAGCGACTGGAGGTCCTTTCATCTTGTCCTGTGGAGCCAGGGGACAGAAGAAAAGCAACTGGCCGAAAGAACAGCAAGCCCAAAGTGAATCCCTCAATCAACATCATGCACTGGAACGCAGAGGGGGTCTCCAACACGAAAGAGGAACTTGAACACTTCCTCCACGAAAACAACATCAACATCTGCTGTCGACAGGAGACACACCTGCAAGAAGGGAAGCCCTTCAAGATCAGAGGGTACCAGGTAATTAGGAGCGACCGCCAGGGTAAAAAGAAGGGAGGAGTAATGACACTTGTCCCAAACAACAAGAATGCGAGAGAAACCGATAGACTTATGGAAGAAGCAGAGTTTATTACTACCGGCTGTAAGGTTTGCCCCAAATCAGGAACACTAACTCTGCATGGCACTACTACTACTGGCACAGTCTTACTGTCTGTAAGGTTTGCCCCAAATCAGGAACAGTAACTGTGCATAGCAGTACTACTGGTACAGTCCTACTGTCTTTAAAGTTTGCCATAAATCAGGAACAGTAACTGTGCACGGTACTACTACTACTACAGTCCTACTGTCTGTAAGGTTTTCCCAAAATCAGGAACAGTAACTGTGCACGGTACTACTACTACTACTACTACTACAGTCCTACTGACTGTAATGTTTGCCTCAAATCAGGAACAGGAACTGTGCACGGCAGTACTACTACTACAGTCCTACTGTCTGTAAGGTTTGCCCCAAATCAGGAACAGTAACTGTGCACGGTACTACTACTACTACAGTCCTACTGTCTGTAAGGTTTGCCCCAAATCAGGAACAGGAACTGTGCACGGTACTACTACTACTACAGTCCTACTGTCTGTAAGGTTTGCCCCAAATCAGGAACAGTAACTGTGCACAGCACCACTACTACTACAGTCCTACTGGCTGTAAGGTTTGCCTCAAATCAGGAACAGGAACTGTGCACGGCAGTACTACTACTACAGTCCTACTGTCTGTAAGGTTTGCCCCAAATCAGGAACAGGAACTGTGCACGGTACTTCTACTGGTACAGTCCTACTGTCTGTAAGGTTTGCCCCAAATCAGGAACAGTAACTATGCACGGTACGACTACTACTACAGTCTTACAGGCTGTAAGGTTTGCCCCAAATCAGGAACAGTAACTGTGCATGGCAGTACTACTACTACTACAGTCCTACTGTCTGTAAAGTTTGCCCCAAATCAGGAACAGTAACTGTGCACAGTACTACTACTACAGTCCTAGTGGCTGTAAAGTTTGGTTCAAATCAGGAACAATAACTGTGCACAGTACTACTACTACAGTCCTACTGTGTACACTACATTGGGGTGTGCACATTAAAGATCCCACGATTGACAAAAGGGTCTTTCCGGGCAAAATTGTATAGGCATAGATAAAAAAAAAAAGGTCCACCAAAATACCCGTGTGACTTGGAAAAATAGGCCGTGAAAAGTAGGATATGCGCCGAAATGGCTGCGATCTGCTGCTCGATGTGAATGCGTGATGTATTGTGTAAAAAATTCCATCTCACACGGCATGAATAGATCCGTGCGCCTTGAGTCCGAGTCTGCAGATACGCGCGCGATATAAGACTTCAACAACTGTGTGTAAAGTTTGCCCAAAATCAGGAACAGTAACTGTGAACGGTACTACTACTGGTACAGTCCTACTGTGTGTAAGGTTTGCCCCAAATCAGGAACAGTAACTGTGCACGGTATTACTACTACTACTACTACAGTCCTATTGGCTGTAAGGTTTGCCCTAAATCAGGAACAGTAACTGTGCATGGTACTACTACTACTACTACTACAGTCCTACTGTCTGTAAGGTTTGCCCCAATTCAGGAACAATAACTGTGCACGGTACTACTACTACTACTACTAATACAGTCCTACTGTCTGTAAGGTTTGTCCCAAATCAGGAACAGTAACTGTGCACGGTACTACTACTACTACAGTCCTACTGGCTGTAAGGTTTACCTTCAATCAGGAACAGGAACTGTGCACTGCAGTACTACTACTACAGTCCTACTGTCTGTAAGGTTTGCCCCAAATCAGGAACAGTAACTGTGCACAGTACTACTACTACTACAGTCCTACTGGCTGTAAGGTTTGCCTCAAATCAGGTACAGGAACTGTGCACGGCAGTACTAATACTACAGTCCTACTGTCTGTAAGGTTTGCCCCAAATCAGGAACAGTAACTGTGCACAGTACTACTACTACAGTCCTACTGTCTGTAAGGTTTGCCCCAAATCAGGAACAGGAACTGTGCACGGTACTTCTACTGGTACAGTCCTACTGTCTGTAAGGTTTGCCCCAAATCAGGAACAGTAACTGTGCACGGTACTACTACTACTACTACAGTCCTACTGGCTGTAAGGTTTGCCCCAAATCAGGAACAGGAACTGTGCACGGTACTTCTACTGGTACAGTCCTACTGTCTGTAAGGTTTGCCCCAAATCAGGAACAGTAACTGTGAACAGTACTACTACTACTGGTACAGTCCTACTGTCTGTAAGGTTTGCCCCAAATCAGGAACAGTAACTGTGAACAGTACTACTACTACTACTACAGTCCGACTGTCTGTAAAGTTTGCCCCAAATCAGGAACAGTAACTGTGAACGGTACTACTACTACTACTACAGTCCTACTGGCTGTAAGGTTTGCCCCAAATCAGGAACAGGAACTGTGCACGGTACTTCTACTGGTACAGTCCTACTGTCTGTAAGGTTTGCCCCAAATCAGGAACAGTAACTGTGAACAGTACTACTACTACTGGTACAGTCCTACTGTCTGTAAGGTTTGCCCCAAATCAGGAACAGTAACTGTGAACAGTACTACTACTACTACTACAGTCCGACTGTCTGTAAAGTTTGCCACAAATCAGGAACAGTAACTGTGAACGGTACTACTACTACTACAGTCCTACTGGCTGTAAGGTTTGCCCCAAATCAGGAACAATAACTGTGCACGGTACTACTACTACTACTACTACTACTACAGTCCTACTGGCTGTAAGTTTTCCCCCAAATCAGGAACAATAACTGTGCAGGGTACTACTACTACAGTCCTACTGGCTGTAAGGTTTGCCCCAAATCAGGAACAATAACTGTGCACGGTACTTCTACTACTACAGTCCTACTGGCTGTAAGGTTTGCCCCAAATGAGGAACAGTAACTGTGAACGGTACTACTACTGGTGCAGTCCTACTGTGTGTAAGGTTTGCCCCAAATCAGGAACAGTAACTGTGCACGGTACTACTACTACTACTACAGTCCTACTGGCTCTAAGGTTTTCCCTAAATCAGGAACAGTAACTGTGCACGGTACTACTACTACAGTCCTACTGGCTGTAAGGTTTGCCCTTATTCAGGAACAATAACTGTGCACGGTACTACTAATGGTTCAGTCCTACTGTCTGTAAGGTTTGTCCCAAATCAGGAACAGTAACTGTGCACGGTACTACTACTACTACTACTACTACAGTCCTACTGTCTGTAAGATTTTCCCCAAATCAGGAACAGTAACTGTGAACAGTACTACTACTACTACTACAGTCCTACTGGCTGTAAGGTTTGCCCCAGAACAGGGACAGTAACTGTTAACGGTACTACTACTGGTACAGTCCTACTGGCTGTAAGGTTTGCCCCAAATCAGGAACAATAACTGTGCAGGGTACTACTACTACAGTCCTACTGGCTGTAACGTTTGCCCCAAATCAGGAACAGTAACTGTAAACAGTACTACTACTACTACTACAGTCCTACTGGCTGTAAGGTTTGCCCCAAATCAGGAACAGTAACTGTTAACGGTACTACTACTGGTACAGTCCTACTGGCTGTAAGGTTTGCCCCAAATCAGGAACAATAATTGTGCACGGTACTACTACTACTACAGTCCTACTGCCTGTAAAGTTTGCTCCAAATCAGGAACAATAACTGTGCACGGTACTACTACTTGTACAGTCCTACTGTCTGTAAGGTTTGCCCCAAATCAGGAACAGTAACTCTGAACGGTACTACTACTACTACAGTCCTACTGTCTGTTATGTTTGCCCCAAATCAGGAACAGTAACTGTGAACGGTACTACTACTACTACAGTCCTACTGGCTGTAAGGTTTGCCTCAAATCAGGAACAGTAACTGTGAACGGTACTACTACTACTACTACAGTCCTACTGGCTGTAAGGTTTGCCTCAAATCAGAAACAAAAACTGTGCGTGGCACTACTACTACTACTACAGTCCTACTGGCTGTAAGGTTTGCCCCAAATCAGGAACAGTAACTGTGCACGGTACTACTTCTACACTCCTACTGTCTGTATGGTTTGCCCCAAATCAGGAACAATAACTGTGCACGGTACTACTACTACAGTCCTACTGGCTGTAAGGTTTGCCCCAACATATGCACTGATTTCTGTGATGAATATTTTTTACACTCTTTGATGTGCACCCTTATGCTGAGTGTGATAACCCTCGAATGACTAGTCCTGTGATAAATATTGTTCAATGACATATCTAGTCCTGTGATAATGATAGTTTTTAGCGTTAAACTTTTAGGTAAAGCTGACGGCAATTAACCTATTTGGAATCATGTTACTATTCCTGTTAGTGTACATATACGTGCGCGAGTGTAGAATGCTTCGTATGGTATTTTTATCTGTTGTCTTATTATTTGTTTTGTCTTTTAATGTGCACCACACTGAAATTTCTCTGTATGAGATAATAAAGTATTCGTATTCGTATTCGTATTCGTAAAAATCAGGAACAGTAACTGTGCATGGCAGTACTACTACTACCGTAAAATCCCTAGCATAAGCCCACCATCTAGCAAACGCCCACCCCCCACTTTGGGCCAAAAGTTGTGCACAGGGGTAACTACCTAGCAAACGCCCACCCTGCTTTTTTCAAAGAGACTATAGGCTCACTTTCACTAGGATTTGTGCAGACTGTTCTAAAAGTCATCTTTTTCCCCTTCTTTACCTTTTCGTGTTTCTTTCCTTTTTATATTTAGTCAAGTTTTGACTAAATATTTTAACATCGAGGGGGAATCGAAACGAGGGTCGTGGTGTATGTGCGTGTGTGCGTGTGTGTGTGTGTCTGTGTGTGTGTGTGTGTAGAGCGATTCAGACTAAACTACTGGACCGATCTTTATGAAATTTGACATGAGAGTTCCTGGGTATGAAATCCCCGAACGTTTTTTTCATTTTTTTGATAAATGTCTTTGATGACGTCATATCCGGCTTTTCGTGAAAGTTGAGGCGGCACTGTCACGCCCTCATTTTTCAACCAAATTGGTTGAAATTTTGGTCAAGTACTCTTCGACGAAGCCCGGGGTTCGGTATTGCATTTCAGCTTGGTGGCTTAAAAATTAATTAATGACTTTGGTCATTAAAAATCTGAAAATTGTAAAAAAAATTAAAAATTTATAAAACGATCCAAATTTACGTTTATCTTATTCTCCATCATTTGCTGATTCCAAAAACATATCAATATGTTATATTTGGATTAAAAACAAGCTCTGAAAATTAAATATATAAAAATTATTATCAAATTTTTTTTTTCGAAATCAATTTAAAAACACTTTCATCGTATTCCTTGTCGGTTCCTGATTCCAAAAATATATAGATATGATATGTTTGGATTAAAAACACGCTCAGAAAGTTAAAACGAAGAGAGGTACAGAAAAGCGTGCTATCCTTCTTAGCGCAACGAATACCCCGCTCTTCTTGTCAATTCCACGGGCACTGCCTTTGCCACGGGCGGTGGAGTGACGATGCTACGAGTATACGGTCTTGCTGCGTTCAGTTTCATTCTGTGAGTTCGACAGCTACTTGACTAAATATTGTATTTTCGCCTTACGCGACTTGTTTCTTATTCTTTGTCCCCTCTCCTCACTCCCACCCATCGTTCATGTTTTTTCGAGTTTCTCTTCTCTTTTTTTCCCTAAGTTTGTGGGTTTTTCTTTCTCAGAAAGATTGGGCCTTTTGAAGACAAAATCCAAGTTCAGTTAACGTTTCATTTCCAAAGACGATCGTGTAATTTCTTCCCTGTACAGAAAGAAAGGGCTTCATTGGTGTTGACATTTCGACATTTCATCAAGTTTCTTTTTCCCGGAATTGTGTTGTTATTGTTTGTCCTTGCAAAGGTCTGGCGATTTTTATTTTACTTTATAAATTTATATGAATGACTATGCTCGTGTTGTTTTCAAAAGAGCCAGTCCTTCTCTCTCTCTCTCTCTCTCTCTCTCTCTCTCTCTCTCTCTCTCTCTCTCTCTCTCTCTCTCTCTCTCTCTCTCTCTCTCTCTCTCTCTCGTTCTCTCTCTCTCTCTCTCTCTCTCTCTCTCTCTCTCTCTCTCTCTCTCTCTCTCTCTCTCTCTCTCTCATGGTTGGCCTTCTTTGCCTCAAAGTCCTTTTTATATTTAGTCAAGTTTTGACTAAATATTTTAACATCGAGGGGGAATCGAAACGAGGGTCGTGGTGTATGTGCGTATGTGTGTGCGTGCGTGTGTGTGTGTGTGTGTGTAGAGCGATTCAGACTAAACTACTGGACCGATCTTTATGAAATTTGACATGAGAGTTCCTGGGTATGAAATCCCCATACGTTTTTTTCATTTTTTTGATAAATGTCTTTGATGACGTCATATCCGGCTTTTCGTGAAAGTTGAGGCGGCACTGTCACGCCCTCATTTTTCAACCAAATTGGTTGAAATTTTGGTCAAGTAATCTTCGACGAAGCCCGGGGTTCGGTATTGCATTTCAGCTTGGTGGCTTAAAAATTAATTAATGACTTTGGTCATTAAAAATCGGAAAATTGTAAAAAAAAATAAAAATTTATAAAACGATCCAAATTTACGTTTATCTTATTCTCCATCATTTGCTGATTCCAAAAACATATAAATATGTTATATTCGGATTAAAAACAAGCTCTGAAAATTAAATATATAAAAATTATTATCAAAATTAAATTGTCCAAATCAATTTAAAAACACTTTCATCTTATTCCTTGTCGGTTCCTGATTCCAAAAACATATAGATATGATATGTTTGGATTAAAAACACGCTCAGAAAGTTAAAACAAAGAGAGGTACAGAAAAGCGTGCTATCCTTCTTAGCGCAACTACTACCCCGCTCTTCTTGTCAATTTCACTGCCTTTGCCATGAGCGGTGGACTGACGATGCTACGAGCATACGGTCTTGCTGAAAAATGGCAGCTACTTGACTAAATATTGTATTTTCGCCTTACGCGACTTGTTTTTTCTTTTTTCCTTCACTTCTACTCACACGACCTAACTTACATGCTTTCGAGGTTTGTATTCACTCAATTACACGGTTGAGCACAAAACTTACTTTGTGCAAAGGGGTCTATCCCTAGCAAACGCCCACCCCCCAATTTTGCCCTAAATCTGTGCACAGGGGGGGTGGGCTTATGCTAGGGATTGTACGGTACAGTCCAACTGGCTGTAAGGTTTGCCCCAAATCAGGAACAGTAACTGTGCACGGTACTACTACTACTACTACAGTCCTACTGGCTGTAAGGTTTGCCCCAAATCAGGAACAGTAACTCTGAACGGTACTACTACTACTACAGTCCTACTGTCTGTTATGTTTGCCCCAAATCAGGAACAGTAACTGTGAACGGTACTACTACTACTACAGTCCTACTGGCTGTAAGGTTTGCCTCAAATCAGGAACAGTAACTGTAAACGGTACTACTACTACTACAGTCCTACTGGCTGTAAGGTTTGCCTCAAATCAGGAACAAAACCTGTGCGTGGCACTACTACTACTACTACAGTCCTACTGGCTGTAAGGTTTGCCCCAAATCAGGAACAGTAACTGTGCACGGTACTTCTACTACTACAGTCCTACTGGCTGTAAGGTTTGCCTCAAGTCAGGAACAGTAACTGTGCACGGTACTACTACTACTACAGTCCTACTGTCTGTAAGGTTTGCCTCAAATCAGGAACAGTAACTGTGCACGGCACTACTACTACTACTACAGTCCTTCTGGCTGTAAGGTTTGCCCCAAATCAGGAACAGTAACTGTGCACGGTACTTCTACTACTACAGTCCTACTGGCTGTAAGGTTTGCCTCAAGTCAGGAACAGTAACTGTGCACGGTACTACTACTACTACAGTCCTACTGTCTGTAAGGTTTGCCACAAATCAGGAACAGTAACTGTGCACGGTACTACTACAACAGTCCTACTGTGTGTAAGGTTTGCCCCAAATCAGGAACAGTAACTGTGCACGGTACTACTACTACACTCCTACTGTCTGTAAGGTTTGCCCCAAATCAGGAACAATAACTGTGCACGGTACTACTACTACAGTCCTACTGGCTGTAAGGTTTGCCCCAAATCAGGAACAGTAACTGTGCATGGCAGTACTACTACTACAGTCCTTCTGTCTGTAAGGTTTGCCCCAAATCAGGAACAGTAACTGTGCATGGCAGTACTACTACTACAGTCCAACTGGCTGTAAGGTTTGCCCCAAATCAGGAACAGTAACTGTGCACGGTACTAATACTACTACTACAGTCCTACTGGCTGTAAGGTTTGCCCCAAATCAGGAACAGTAACCACGGTATGTTAGGAAACGCTGCCGTTGCTGAACTTTGGTTCAGTTTTTTTGTGTTGCATGTAGTTGACTTATTTGTACTTTGTGGGAAAGTACCGATATTATATTTTGTAAACACTTAAGTGCACAGGAAGACCTTCTACACTAACACCAGAGTTAGATCTAGTTAATAACATTCACGAAGCTGAGATAAATTTGCCAACGTCAACCCAATCGTTGTTTTGTACACTGGACTTGGAGATTCTGTCATTATGATTGGTTGGTTTCAGCAGCAAATATAAGCCTACCTGCCGCTGATGTCCTGCAACGCACAACGCAAACATCACGAGAAAAAATCATCACATCTTCTCCTTACAAGCAAAAGCTGCAGATTCCCCCTGCACAAGGGAATGTAGGTCAACAGAAGAGAGGAAAGAAGGAAGCTACAAAATCTTCTGCTCAGAAAAACAAGTGGGGAACATCTTCTGCTCATAGGAAGAAAAGGGGAACATTCTTAACGATACGTTCTATCCTGGAGGCAAGCACTTGGTACTGCTTCATGTGTGGCACCAACTCCCCTGAGGACATGACACAGTGCCAGAAGTGGTGGGACTGCTTCATGTGTGGCACCAACTCCCCTGAGGACATGATACAGTGTCAGAGGTGCACACAGTGGACACACGAGGACTGCGCTGACAGCAGAGGACAAGAGGACTTTGTCTGTACTTAGTTATTTTTTGTGTCTGCGAAATCAGTTCTTAAATCTGTTTTTAGTTATTTGCTTTTTGAAGCTGCGAAATCTCGTGGTACTGCTTCATGTGTGGCATCAACTCCCCAGAAAGCAAAATACAGTGCCAGAAGTGCACACAGTGATCACACGATGACTGCGCTGACAGTAGAAGACAAAAGGACATTGTCTGCGAAACTCCGTGCATTGCACGTCAAGCGGGGTAAGCGAAGGTCGAACTGACCTAATTCACATAACGACTGCCGTGAGTCTTGTATCTCACAAAATAGACCTTTCCTAGTTAGTTCGATTTTGTCGCATGTCCGCATAGCTCAGTGGATAGGACTGCAACGCTGTTTTTGAAGTCGATGGTTCGAGCCCCGTCAATGCCATATTTTTTTTAGTGTATTTTTATGAATTATGCGCGCTTTTTCTGTTCAGTATATAAAACAGAGTATACTTTTCTTTTTTTTTTTTTGGAGGGGGGGGGGGGGTCAATTTTTATTTTTTTTGGTGCTCATTAATATCATTAAATCGCAATTCAAGACTCAAATACTATAACATTTTTTTTAATTTTTTTTATATTTTTTTTATACATTTTATTTCCTTTATATACATATAAACACAGCATAACATACATCATACACCGAGTTTGTCAACAAAGCGTATACACACGTACATACCTAGACAAGACACAGACATAGACAGTAGGGTGGGTTGTTGAAAAGACAGGGGATATGGAGGGGGGGGGACTGAGGTTGTTGGGGGGGAGGGTGGGGGGTAACTGAGGTTGGGGGAGGGGAGGGGGGTAGGTGGGGACGGTGGTCACAATTTAGCCTCCAAGTATACAGTCATGGGGTTTAATTATCGGCATAAAAGTACTGTATAACCTGTTATGAGTAAATGGGTCAGGGGGTATCACATTCAAAAATGTTCATACGAAATCAATCAATACAATTATCCTATAGCATCAATGAAAAAAAGTGTCTATATAAACACCACTCTTTTTCAAATTTACCATAATAATTATTTACACTAGCATTATACTTTTCGATCAAAAACCTTTGTTTAACAATTTTCACAAAAACATTTAGTGTTGGGACTGTCTTATTTAATTTGGCTCCAAATATACTTTGTTTGGCAAGGAGAATAAACAAATCAACAAGTCGCGTAAGGCGAAAATACAACATTTAGTCAAGTAGCTGTCGAACTCACAGAATGAAACTGAACGCAATGCCATTTTTCAGCAAGACCGTATACTCGTAGCATCGTCAGTCCACCGCGCACGGCAAAGGCAGTGAAATTGACAAGAAGAGCGGGGTAGTACTTGCGCTGAGAAGGATAGCACGCTTTTCTGTACCTCTCTTCGTTATATTTAGTCAAGTTTTGACTAAATATTTTAACATCGAGGGGGAATCGAAACGAGGGTCGTGGTGTATGTGTGTGTGTGTGTGTGTGTGTGTGTGTGTGTGTGTGTGTGTGTGTGTGCGTGCGTGCGTGCGTGCGTGCGTGTAGAGCGATTCAGACCAAACTACTGAACCGATCTTTATGAAATTTGACATGAGAGTTCCTGGGATTGATATCCCCATACGTTTTTTTCATTTTTTTGATAAATGTCTTTGATGACGTCATATCCGGCTTTTCGTGAAAGTTGAGGCGGCACTGTCACGCCCTCATTTTTCAACCAAATTGGTTGAAATTTTGGTCAAGTAATCTTCGACGAAGCCCGGGGTTCGGTATTGCATTTCGGCTTGGTGGCTTAAAAATTAATTAATGACTTTGGTCATTAAAAATCTGAAAATTGTAAAAAAAAATAAAAATTTATAAAACGATCCAAATTTACGTTTATCTTATTTTCCATCATTTGCTGATTCCAAAAACATATAAATATGTTATATTCGGATTAAAAACAAGCTCTGAAAATTAAATATATAAAAATTATTATCAAATTTTTTTTTCGAAATCAATTTAAAAACACTTTCATCTTATTCCTTGTCGGTTCCTGATTCCAAAAATATATAGATATGATATGTTTGGATTAAAAACACGCTCAGAAAGTTAAAACGAAGAGAGGTACAGAAAAGCGTGCTATCCTTCTCAGCGCAACGAATACCCCGCTCTTCTTGTCAATTCCACGTGCACTGCCTTTGCCACGGGCGGTGGAGTGACGATGCTACGAGTATACGGTCTTGCTGCGTTGCGTTGCGTTCAGTTTCATTCTGTGAGTTCGACAGCTACTTGACTAAATATTGTATTTTCGCCTTACGCGACTTGTTTTAACTTTCTGAGCGTGTTTTTAATCCAAACATATCATATCTATATGTTTTTGGAATCAGGAACCGACAAGGAATAAGATGAAGGTGTTTTTAAATTGATTTGGACAATTTAATTTTGATAATAATTTTTATATTTTTAATTTTCAGAGCTTGTTTTTAATCAAAATATAACATATTTATATATTTTTGGAATCAGAAAATGATAAAGAATAAGATGTACGTAAATTTGGATCGTTTTATAAAAAATTTTTTTTTTTACAATTTTCAGATTTTTAATGACCAAACTCACTCATTAGTTTTTAAGCCACCAAGCTGAAATGCAATACCAAACCCCGGCCTTCGTCGAAGATTACTTGACCAAAATTTCAACCAATTTGGTTGAAAAATGAGAGCGTGACAGTGCCGCCTCAACTTTCACGAAAAGCCGGATATGACGTCATCAAAGACATTTATCAAAAAAATGAAAAAAACGTATGGAGATTTCATACCCAGGAACTCTCATGTCAAATTTCATAAAGATCGGTCCAGTAGTTTAGTCTGAATCGCTCTACACACACACACACGCACGCACACACACACACACATACACCACGACCCTCGTCTCGATTCCCCCCTCTACGTTAAAATATTTAGTCAAAACTTGACTAAATATAAAAACAGCATCCGTATGAAAGTTGTCTAAATACCCTAAAATGACAAGCTCTTTTGACAAATTCAAATTACTGCAATGTGTGAAATTTAGGCATAACCATTCCATGAAATCAGACCAAACAAGTCGCGTAAGGCGAAAATACAATATTTAGTCAAGTAGCTGCCATTTTTCAGCAAGACCGTATACTCGTAGCATCGTCAGTCCACCGCTCATGGCAGCCAAAGGCAGTGAAATTGACAAGAAGAGCGGGGTAGTAGTTGCGCTAAGAAGGATAGCACGCTTTTCTGTACCTCTCTTTGTTTTAACTTTCTGAGCGTGTTTTTAATCCAAACATATCATATCTATATGTTTTTGGAATCAGGAACCGACAAGGAATAAGATGAAAGTGTTTTTAAATTGATTTGGACAATTTAATTTTGATAATAATTTTTATATATTTAATTTTCAGAGCTTGTTTTTAATCCGAATATAACATATTTATATGTTTTTGGAATCAGCAAATGATGGAGAATAAGATAAACGTAAATTTGGATCGTTTTATAAATTTTTATTTTTTTTTACAATTTTCCGATTTTTAATGACCAAAGTCATCAATTAATTTTTAAGCCACCAAGCTGAAATGCAATACCGAACCCCGGGCTTTGTCGAAGATTACTTGACCAAAATTTCAACCAATTTGGTTGAAAAATGAGGGCGTGACAGTGCCGCCTCAACTTTCACGAAAAGCCGGATATGACGTCATCAAAGACATTTATGAAAAAAATGAAAAAAACGTATGGGGATTTTATACCCAGGAACTCTCATGTCAAATTTCATAAAGATCGGTCCAGTAGTTTAGTCTGAATCGCTCTACACACACACACACACGCACACACACACGCACATACACCACGACCCTCGTTTCGATTCCCCCTCGATGTTAAAATATTTAGTCAAAACTTGACTAAATATAAAAAGCTTAACTCTTGTGCACTCCCAAAACAAATGTTCTGAGGTTTCCTCTTCCTGTGTACAAAAGCTACATAGTGATGTGTCAGAAATTTTCATCAAAAATAACAGGCGTTGAGTGGGAATACTATAACATTTTAATGTCCTTATAAAAACGATAATAAATGCCTTGTACTAGTGCCGGGCGGTTTAAACAAAATGTAATTCACATTGGTTCTGAATTGCATAATCATCAAGATTTTTTTGAACAATCACTCACTGAAACAGACGCAGCACGCGCGCCTGCCGCTTAAATACACACACACACACAAACACACATAAAACACACACACACTACACACACACACACAACACACACATACACACACACACACACACACACGCAACACACACACACACACACACACACATACATACACAGAGGCACCACTGTTTATACGGTTTTTAAATACTATGCAACACATGTAACCCAAACAAAACATGTTTCCGTACCCCTTCCTTTATTAAAACACAGCTTCGACCCTTGATATATGAAAACGAGTGTCTACCAAATTCTTCCCCGTGCCAGAGACATAGATAGCTGACTCAGCGTGCAACGACACTTCACACCATCAAACTGACTCAGCTTATAACAACACTTCACACCATCAAACTGACTCAGCGTGCAACGACACTTCACACCATCAAGCTGACTCAGCGTGCAACACTTCACACCATCAAACTGACTCAGCTTGCAACGACACTTCACACCATCAAACTGACTCAGCTTACAACGACCCTTCACACCATCAAACTGACTCAGCTTACAACAACACTTCACACCATCAAACTGACTCAGCTTACAACGACACTTCACACCATTAAACTGACTCAGCTTATAACAACACTTCACACCATCAAACTGACTCAGCTTACAACAACACTTCACACCATCAAACTGACTCAGCTTGCAACGACACTTCACACCATCAAACTGACTCAGCTTGCAACACTTCACACCATCAAGCTGACTCAGCGTGCAACGACACTTCACACCATCAAACTGACTCAGCTTGCAACGACACTTCACACCATCAAGCTGACTCAGCTTACAACGACACTTCACACCATCAAGCTGACTCAGCTTACAACGACACTTCTCACCATCAAACTGACTCAGCTTACAACGACACTTCACACCATCAAACTGACTCAGCGTGCAACAACACTTCACACCATCAAGCTGACTCAGCTTGCAACGACACTTCACACCATCAAACTGACTCAGCTTGCAACGACAGTTCACACCATCAAGCTGACTCAGCTTACAACGACACTTCACACCATCAAACTGACTCAGCTTATAACAACACTTCACACCATCAAACTGACTCAGCGTGCAACGACACTTCACACCATCAAGCTGACTCAGCTTATAACAACACTTCACACCATCAAGCTGACTCAGCTTGCAACGACACTTCACACCATCAAGCTGACTCAGCTTGCAACGACACTTCACACCATCAAACTGACTCAGCTTACAACGACACTTCACACCATCAAACTGACTCAGCTTATAACAACACTTCACACCATCAAACTGACTCAGCTTGCAACGACAATTCACACCATCAAGCTGACTCAGCTTACAACGACACTTCACACCATCAAGCTGACTCAGCTTGCAACGACAATTCACACCATCAAACTGACTCAGCTTACAACGACACTTCACACCATCAAACTGACTCAGCGTGCAACGACACTTCACACCATCAAGCTGACTCAGCTTGCAACGACACTTCACACCATCAAACTGACTCAGCTTGCAACGACACTTCACACCATCAAGCTGACTCAGCTTGCAACGACACTTCACACCATCAAACTGACTCAGCTTACAACGACACTTCACACCATCAAACTGACTCAGCGTGCAACAACACTTCACACCATCAAACTGACTCAGCTTATAACAACACTTCACACCATCAAACTGACTCAGCTTGCAACGACACTTCACACCATCAAACTGACTCAGCTTGCAACGACACTTCACACCATCAAACTGACTCAGCTTGCAACGACACTTCACACCATCAAACTGACTCAGCTTATAACAACACTTCACACCATCAAACTGACTCAGCTTGCAACACTTCACACCATCAAACTGACTCAGCTTACAACGACACTTCACACCATCAAGCTGACTCAGCGTGCAACGACACTTCACACCATCAAACTGACTCAGCTTGCAACACTTCACACCATGAAACTGACTCAGCTTACAACGACACTTCACACCATCAAACTGACTCAGCTTACAACGACACTTCACACCATCAAACTGACTCAGCTTACAACGACACTTCACACCATCAAACTGACTCAGCGTGCAACGACACTTCACACCATCAAACTGACTCAGCTTACAATGACACTTCACACCATCAAACTGACTCAGCGTGCAACGACACTTCACACCATCAAACTGACTCAGCTTACAATGACACTTCACACCATCAAACTGACTCAGCTTACAACGACACTTCACACCATCTAACTGACTCAGCGTGCAACGACACTTCACACCATCAAACTGACTCAGCTTACAACGACACTTCACACCATCTAACTGACTCAGCGTGCAACGACACTTCACACCATCAAGCTGACTCAGCGTGCAACGACACTTCACACCATCAAACTGACTCAGCTTGCAACGACACTTCACACCATCAAGCTGACTCAGCTTACAACGACACTTCACACCATCAAGCTGACTCAGCTTACAACGACACTTCACACCATCAAACTGACTCAGCTTATAACAACACTTCACACCATCAAGCTGACTCAGCGTGCAACGACACTTCACACCATCAAACTGACTCAGCATGCAACGACACTTCACACCATCAAACTGACTCAGCTTACAACGACACTTCACACCATCAAGCTGACTCAGCTTACAACGACACTTCACACCATCAAACTGACTCAGCGTGCAACAACACTTCACACCATCAAACTGACTCAGCTTATAACGACACTTCACACCATCAAACTGACTCAGCTTACAACGACACTTCACACCATCAAACTGACTCAGCTTACAACGACACTTCACACCATCAAACTGACTCAGCGTGCAACGGCACTTCACACCATCAAACTGACTCAGCATGCAACGACACTTCACACCATCAAACTGACTCAGCTTGCAACGACACTTCACACCATCAAACTGACTCAGCTTGCAACGACACTTCACACCATCAAACTGACTCAGCTTATAACAACACTTCACACCATCAAACTGACTCAGCTTGCAACACTTCACACCATCAAACTGACTCAGCGTGCAACGACACTTCACACCATCAAACTGACTCAGCTTACAACGACACTTCACACCATCAAACTGACTCAGCTTGCAACGACACTTCACGCCATCAAACTGACTCAGCTTGCAACACTTGACACCATCAAACTGATTCAGCTTGCAACGACATTTCACACCATCAAACTGACTTAGCTTACAACGACACTTCACACCATCAAACTGACTCAGCGTGCAACGACACTTCACACCATCAAACTGACTCAGCTTATAACAACACTTCACACCATCAAACTGACTCAGCTTACAACGACACTTCACACCATCAAACTGACTCAGCGTGCAACGACACTTCACACCATCAAACTGACTCAGCTTATAACAACACTTCACACCATCAAACTGACTCAGCTTACAACGACACTTCACACCATCAAACTGACTCAGCGTGCAACGACACTTCACACCATCAAGCTGACTCAGCATGCAACGACACTTCACACCATCAAACTGACTCAGCGTGCAACGACACTTCACACCATCAAGCTGACTCAGCTTGCAACGACACTTCACACCATCAAACTGACTCAGCGTGCAACGACACTTCACACCATCAAACTGACTCAGCTTACAACGACACTTCACACCATCAAACTGACTCAGCTTACAACGACACTTCACACCATCAAACTGACTCAGCGTGCAACGACACTTCACACCATCAAACTGACTCAGCATGCAACGACACTTCACACCATCAAACTGACTAAGCGTGCAACGACACTTCACACCATCAAACTGACTCAGCTTGCAACGACACTTCACACCATCAAACTGACTCAGCTTGCAACGACACTTCACACCATCAAACTGACTCAGCTTATAACAACACTTCAAACCATCAAACTGACTCAGCTTACAACGACACTTCACACCATCAAACTGACTCAGCGTGCAACGACACTTCACACCATCAAACTGACTCAGCTTATAACAACACTTCAAACCATCAAACTGACTCAGCTTACAACGACACTTCAAACCATCAAACTGACTCAGCTTATAACAACACTTCAAACCATCAAACTGACTCAGCTTACAACGACACTTCACACCATCAAACTGACTCAGCGTGCAACGACACTTCACACCATCAAACTGACTCAGCGTGCAACGACACTTCTCACCATCAAGCTGACTCAGCGTGCAACGACACTTCACACCATCAAACTGACTCAGCTTACAACGACACTTCACACCATTAAACTGACTCAGCTTATAACGACACTTCACACCATCAAGCTGACTCAGCTTATAACGACACTTCACACCATCAAACTGACTCAGCTTATAACGACACTTCACACCATCAAACTGACTCAGCTTACAACGACACTTCAAACCATCAAACTGACTCAGCTTATAACAACACTTCAAACCATCAAACTGACTCAGCTTACAACGACACTTCACACCATCAAACTGACTCAGCGTGCAACGACACTTCACACCATCAAACTGACTCAGCTTGCAACAACACTTCACACCATCAAACTGACTCAGCGTGCAACGACACTTCACACCATCAAACTGACTCAGCGTGCAACGACACTTCACACCATCAAACTGACTCAGCTTATAACAACACTTCACACCATCAAACTGACTCAGCTTATAACGACACTTCACACCATCAAACTGACTCAGCTTGCAACACTTCACACCATCAAACTGACTCAGCGTGCAACGACACTTCACACCATCAAGCTGACTCAGCGTGCAACACTTCACACCATCAAGCTGACTCAGCTTGCAACGACACTTCACACCATCAAACTGACTCAGCGTGCAACGACACTTCACACCATCAAACTGACTCAGCGTGCAACGACACTTCACACCATCAAGCTGACTCAGCTTGCAACGACACTTCACACCATCAAACTGACTCAGCTTATAACAACACTTCAAACCATCAAGCTGACTCAGCTTACAACGACACTTCACACCATCAAACTGACTCAGCGTGCAACGACACTTCACACCATCAAACTGACTCAGCTTGCAACGACACTTCACACCATCAAACTGACTCAGCTTACAACGACACTTCACACCATCAAACTGACTCAGCTTACAACGACACTTCACACCATCAAACTGACTCAGCGTGCAACGACACTTCACACCATCAAGCTGACTCAGCTTACAACGACACTTCACACCATCAAACTGACTCAGCATGCAACGACACTTCACACCATCAAACTGACTCAGCATGCAACGACACTTCACACCATCAAACTGACTCAGCTTGCAACGACACTTCACACCATCAAACTGACTCAGCTTATAACAACACTTCACACCATCAAACTGACTCAGCTTACAACGACACTTCACACCATCAAACTGACTCAGCGTGCAACGACACTTCACACCATCAAACTGACTCAGCTTACAACGACACTTCACACCATCAAGCTGACTCAGCTTGCAACGACACTTCACACCATCAAACTGACTCAGCTTGCAACGACACTTCACACCATCAAACTGACTCAGCTTGCAACGACACTTCACACCATCAAACTGACTCAGCTTACAACGACACTTCACACCATCAAGCTGACTCAGCTTACAACGACACTTCACACCATCAAACTGACTCAGCTTACAACGACACTTCACACCATCAAACTGACTCAGCTTACAACGACACTTCACACCATCAAACTGACTCAGCGTGCAACGACACTTCACACCATCAAGCTGACTCAGCTTATAACAACACTTCACACCATCAAACTGACTCAGCTTACAACGACACTTCACACCATCAAACTGACTCAGCATGCAACGACACTTCACACCATCAAACTGACTCAGCTTGCAACGACACT
The DNA here is from genome assembly GCF_037325665.1 of Littorina saxatilis. Lineage (NCBI taxonomy): Eukaryota > Metazoa > Mollusca > Gastropoda > Littorinimorpha > Littorinidae > Littorina > Littorina saxatilis. The sequence goes on from NC_090259.1 coordinate 49,744,925, forward strand.
TCACACCATCAAACTGACTCAGCTTACAACGACACTTCACACCATCAAACTGACTCAGCTTGCAACGACACTTCACACCATCAAACTGACTCAGCTTGCAACGACACTTCACACCATCAAACTGACTCAGCTTGCAACGACAATTCACACCATCAAGCTGACTCAGCTTACAACGACACTTCACACCATCAAACTGACTCAGCTTGCAACGACACTTCACACCATCAAACTGACTCAGCTTGCAACGACACTTCACACCATCAAACTGACTCAGCTTGCAACGACACTTCACACCATCAAACTGACTCAGCGTGCAACGACACTTCACACCATCAAACTGACTCAGCTTGCAACGACACTTCACACCATCAAACTGACTCAGCTTATAACAACACTTCACACCATCAAACTGACTCAGCTTACAACACTTCACACCATCAAACTGACTCAGCGTGCAACGACACTTCACACCATCAAACTGACTCAGCTTACAACGACACTTCACACCATCAAACTGACTCAGCTTACAACGACACTTCACACCATCAAACTGACTCAGCTTATAACAACACTTCACACCATCAAACTGACTCAGCTTGCAACGACACTTCACACCATCAAACTGACTCAGCTTGCAACGACACTTCACACCATCAAACTGACTCAGCTTGCAACGACACTTCACACCATCAAACTGACTCAGCGTGCAACAACACTTCACACCATCAAACTGACTCAGCTTACAACGACACTTCACACCATCAAACTGACTTAGCTTACAACGACACTTCACACCATCAAACTGACTCAGCTTACAAGGACACTTCACACCATCAAACTGACTCAGCTTGCAACACTTCACACCATCAAACTGACTCAGCTTACAACGACACTTCACACCATCAAACTGACTCAGCTTACAACAACACTTCACACCATCAAACTGACTCAGCTTACAACGACACTTCACACCATCAAACGGACTCAGCTTGCAACGACACTTCACACCATCAAACTGACTCAGCTTACAACGACACTTCTCACCATCAAACTGACTCAGCTTGCAACGACACTTCACACCATCAAACTGACTCAGCTTGCAACGACATTTCACACCATCAAACTGACTTAGCTTACAACGACACTTCACACCATCAAACTGACTCAGCTTGCAACACTTGACACCATCAAACTGACTCAGCTTGCAACGACACTTGACACCATCAAACTGACTCAGCTTGCAACGACACTTCACACCATCAAACTGACTCAGCTTGCAACGACACTTCTCACCATCAAACTGACTCAGCTTACAACGACACTTCACACCATCAAACTGACTCAGCTTGCAACGACACTTCACACCATCAAACTGACTCAGCTTGCAACGACAATTCACACCATCAAGCTGACTCAGCTTGCAACGACACTTCACACCATCAAACTGACTCAGCTTACAACGACACTTCACACCATCAAACTGACTCAGCGTGCAACGACACTTCACACCATCAAACTGACTCAGCTTGCAACGACACTTCACACCATCAAACTGACTCAGCTTACAACGACACTTCACACCATCAAACTGACTCAGCTTACAACGACCCTTCACACCATCAAACTGACTCAGCTTGCAACACTTCCCACCATCAAACTGACTCAGCTTACAACGACACTTCACACCATCAAACTGACTCAGCTTACAACGACACTTGACACCATCAAACTGACTCAGCTTACAACGACACTTCTCACCATCAAACTGACTCAGCTTACAACGACACTTCACACCATCAAACTGACTCAGCTTACAACGACACCTCACACCATCAAACTGACTCAGCTTACAACGACACTTCACACCATCAAACTGACTCAGCTTATAACAACACTTCACACCATCAAACTGACTCAGCTTACAACGACACTTCACACCATCAAACTGACTCAGCTTACAACGACACTTCACACCATCAAACTGACTCAGCTTACAACGACACTTCACACCATCAAACTGACTCAGCTTGCAACGACACTTCACACCATCAAGCTGACTCAGCTTGCAACGACACTTCACACCATCAAGCTGACTCAGCTTACAACGACACTTCACACCATCAAACTGACTCAGCTTACAACGACACTTCACACCATCAAACTGACTCAGCTTACAACGACACTTCACACCATCAAACTGACTCAGCATGCAACGACACTTCACACCATCAAACTGACTCAGCTTGCACGACAATTCACACCATCAAACTGACTCAGCTTACAACGACACTTCACACCATCAAGCTGACTCAGCTTACAACGACACTTCTCACCATCAAACTGACTCAGCTTACAACGACACTTCTCACCATCAAACTGACTCAGCTTACAACGACACTTCACACCATCAAGCTGACTCAGCTTGCAACGACACTTCACACCATCAAACTGACTCAGCTTACAACGACACTTCACACCATCAAGCTGACTCAGCTTACAACGACACTTCACACCATCAAGCTGACTCAGCTTACAACGACACTTCACACCATCAAACTGACTCAGCTTACAACGACACTTCACACCATCAAACTGACTCAGCTTACAACGACACTTCACACCATCAAACTGACTCAGCTTACAACGACACTTCACACCATCAAACTGACTCAGCTTGCAACACTTCACACCATCAAACTGACTCAGCTTACAACGACACTTCACACCATCAAGCTGACTCAGCTTACAACGACTCTTCACACCATCAAACTGACTTAGCTTACAACGACACTTCACACCATCAAACTGACTCAGCTTACAACGACACTTCACACCATCAAACTGACTCAGCTTGCAACGACACTTCACACCATCAAACTGACTCAGCTTACAACGACACTTCTCACCATCAAACTGACTCAGCTTACAACGACACTTCACACCATCAAACTGACTCAGCTTGCAACGACACTTCACACCATCAAACTGACTCAGCTTACAACGACACTTCACACCATCAAACTGACTCAGCTTACAACGACACTTCACACCATCAAACTGACTCAGCTTACAACGACACTTCACACCATCAAACTGACTCAGCTTACAACGACACTTCACACCATCAAACTGACTCAGCTTGCAACACTTCACACCATCAAACTGACTCAGCTTACAACGACACTTCACACCATCAAACTGACTCAGCTTGCAACGACACTTCACACCATCAAACTGACTCAGCTTGCAACACTTCACACCATCAAACTGACTCAGCTTACAACGACACTTCACACCATCAAACTGACTCAGCTTGCAACGACACTTCACACCATCAAACTGACTCAGCTTGCAACGACACTTCACACCATCAAACTGACTCAGCTTACAACACTTCACACCATCAAACTGACTCAGCTTACAACGACACTTCACACCATCAAACTGACTCAGCGTGCAACGACACTTCACACCATCAAACTGACTCAGCTTATAACAACACTTCACACCATCAAACTGACTCAGCTTACAACGACACTTCACACCATCAAGCTGACTCAGCTTACAACGACACTTCACACCATCAAACTGCCTCAGCTTACAACGACACTTCACACCATCAAACTGACTCAGCGTGCAACGACACTTCACACCATCAAACTGACTCAGCTTATAACAACACTTCACACCATCAAGCTGACTCAGCGTGCAACGACACTTCACACCATCAAACTGACTCAGCTTGCAACGACACTTCTCACCATCAAACTGACTCAGCTTGCAACGACACTTCACACCATCAAACTGACTCAGCTTACAACGACACTTCACACCATCAAACTGACTCAGCTTGCAACGACACTTCACACCATCAAGCTGACTCAGCTTACAACGACACTTCACACCATCAAACTGACTCAGCGTGCAACGACACTTCACACCATCAAACTGACTCAGCTTGCAACGACACTTCACACCATCAAACTGACTCAGCTTATAACAACACTTCACACCATCAAACTGACTCAGCTTACAACGACACTTCACACCATCAAACTGACTCAGCTTACAACACTTCACACCATCAAGCTGACTCAGCGTGCAACGACACTTCACACCATCAAACTGACTCAGCTTGCAAAGACACTTCACACCATCAAACTGACTCAGCGTGCAACAACACTTCACACCATCAAACTGACTCAGCTTACAACGACACTTCACACCATCAAACTGACTCAGCTTACAACGACACTTCACACCATCAAACTGACTCAGCTTACAACACTTCACACCATCAAACTGACTCAGCGTGCAACGACACTTCACACCATCAAGCTGACTCAGCTTGCAACGACACTTCACACCATCAAACTGACTCAGCGTGCAACGACAATTCACACCATCAAGCTGACTCAGCTTGCAACGACACTTCACACCATCAAACTGACTCAGCTTATAACAACACTTCACACCATCAAACTGACTCAGCTTACAACGACACTTCACACCATCAAACTGACTCAGCTTACAACGACACTTCACACCATCAAACTAACTCAGCTTACAACGACACTTCTCACCATCAAACTGACTCAGCTTACAACGACACTTCACACCATCAAACTGACTCAGCGTGCAACGACACTTCACACCATCAAACTGACTCAGCTTACAACGACACTTCACACCATCAAACTGACTCAGCTTGCAACACTTCACACCATCAAACTGACTCAGCTTGCAACGACACTTCACACCATCAAACTGACTCAGCTTACAACGACACTTCACACCATCAAACTGACTCAGCGTGCAACGACACTTCACATCATCAAGCTGACTCAGCTTGCAACGACACTTCACACCATCAAACTGACTCAGCTTATAACAACACTTCACACCATCAAGCTGACTCAGCTTGCAACGACACTTCACACCATCAAGCTGACTCAGCTTGCAACGACACTTCACACCATCAAACTGACTCAGCTTATAACAACACTTCACACCATCAAACTGACTCAGCTTACAACGACACTTCACACCATCAAACTGACTCAGCTTGCAACGACACTTCACACCATCAAGCTGACTCAGCGTGCAACGACACTTCACACCATCAAACTGACTCAGCTTACAACGACACTTCACACCATCAAACTGACTCAGTTTACAACGACACTTCACACCATCAAGCTGACTCAGCTTGCAACGACACTTCACACCATCAAGCTGACTCAGCTTGCAACGACACTTCACACCATCAAACTGACTCAGCTTACAACGACACTTCACACCATCAAGCTGACTCAGCGTGGAACGACACTTCACACCATCAAACTGACTCAGCTTGCAACGACACTTCACACCATCAAACTGACTCAGCTTACAACGACACTTCACACCATCAAGCTGATTCAGCTTGCAACGACACTTCACACCATCAAGCTGACTCAGCTTACAACGACACTTCACACCATCAAGCTGATTCAGCTTGCAACGACACTTCACACCATCAAGCTGACTCAGCTTACAATGACACTTCACACCATCAAACTGACTCAGCATGCAACGACACTTCACACCATCAAACTGACTCAGCGTGCAACGACACTTCACACCATCAAACTGACTCAGCTTACAACGACACTTCACACCATCAAACTGACTCAGCGTGCAACGACACTTCACACCATCAAACTGACTCAGCTTACAACGACACTTCACACCATCAAACTGACTCAGCTTACAACGACACTTCACACCATCAAACTGACTCAGCTTACAACGACCCTTCACACCATCAAACTGACTCAGCTTACAACGACACTTCACACCATCAAACTGACTCAGCTTACAACGACACTTCACACCATCAAGCTGACTCAGCTTACAACGACACTTCACACCATCAAACTGACTCAGCTTACAACGACACTTCACACCATCAAACTGACTCAGCTTACAACGACACTTCACACCATCGAGCTGACTCAGCTTACAACGACACTTCACACCATCGAGCTGACTCAGCTTGCAACACTTCACACCATCAAACTGACTCAGCTTACAACGACACTTCACACCATCAAGCTGACTCAGCTTGCAACGACACTTCACACCATCAAACTGACTCAGCTTACAACGACACGTATCTTTGTAAGACCCCCCCCCCCCTCCCCCTCGACAAACGACAGCAACCAGGAACTATCAAGGCCTGGCTGGTCCTACGTATCTTTGTAAGGCCCCCCCCCCCCCCCCTCCCCCTCGACAAACGACAGCTACCAGGAACTATCAAGGGCAGGCCAGCCCTACGTTTCTTTGTAGCAACTATCAAGGCCTGGCCAGCCCTACGTTTCTTTGTAACGACAGCTACCAGCAACTATTAAGGCCTGGCCAGCCCTTCGTTTCTTTGTAACGACAGCAACTAGCAACTATTAAGGCCTGGCCAGCCCTATGAGCGATGCGATCGAGTTTGACACACAGAACAGGCATTGAGCGATGCGATCGAGTTTGACAGACAAAACAGGCATTGAGCGATGCGATCGAGTTTCACAGACAGAACAGGCATTGAGCGATGCGATCGAGTTTCACAGACAAAACAGGCATTGAGCGATGCGATCGAGTTTGACACACAGAACAGGCATTGAGCGATGCGATCGAGTTTGACAGACAAAACAGGCATTGAGCGATGCGATCGAGTTTGACAGACAAAACAGGCATTGAGCGATGCGATCGAGTTTCACAGACAGAACAGGCATTGAGCGATGCGATCGAGTTTGACAGACAAAACAGGCATTGGTTGCAAGCGAAGGAATGTTATCAGGACACGTACAGCACGCGGAGTGACGAGTTGTGTTGTTCTCATGACGCGAAAGACGTGACTGTGACGGTACGCGAGCAGTGCTGTGACGTCACACGAACAGCGGACAAGGCGGCAGGGAGATAACAGGTGCAGGAATCTGTCCCGTACACACACCTCACCTACACACCTGACTCCGCCTTCCTCTCTCATAACGCATACTCCGACACACATCCGACAAACACACACACACACCTATATAATTTATACTCTCTCTCTCTCTCTCTCTCTCTCTCTCTCTCTCTCTCTCTCTCTCTCTCTCTCTCTCTCTCTCTCTCTCTCTCTCTCTCTCTCTCTCTCTCTCTCTCTCTCTCTCTCTCTCTCTCTCTCTGAGTCAGTGTTTCGCTGCGATCGTGGTCGACCATATGTTTCCCGTTTGACCATGTGTAGCGGCGGGGAGCAACTCCCTTTCGCTTGTAAATCCTGACAGAGTTACTTCCGAAAATCGTCTATTAGGCTATCAGCTGACCTCCCCATCGTGCAGTCAATGGCTATCAGCTGACCTCCCCATCGTGCAGTCAATGGCTATCAGCTGACCTCCCCATCGTGCAGTCAATGGCTATCAGCTGACCTCCCCATCGTGCAGTCAATGGCTATCAGCTGACCTCCCCATCGTGCAGTCAATGGCTATCAGCTGACCTCCCCATCGTGCAGTCAATGGCTATCAGCTGACCTCCCCATCGTGCAGTCAATGGCTATCAGCTGACCTCCCCATCGTGCAGTCAATGGGTCAGTTTCAAACCAATCTGTCAGATTATTGTCAGTCTTTACTGGCGAGTCACAAAACCAACTGACGGGTGTGCAGTTACACAGATCATGACCACGGCCATGGAAGATGATGTTTTCCCACTAAACCACCCCCAGCGCCAGTCCTTGCCTGTGTGGCATCGTATCATGTGTGGGTATGAACAGCGGGTATGATCGGAGCAGGCCGCCATGCCGGTAGTCAAAGGTAGTCTAAATCTTTGATAAAACTGCTGCCGTCTGTGATTGCACGCGAGAGCCAACAGCAGCTCGGAGTGAAGGGCCCTGGCGACAGGGGAGATAAGCAGCGTGTCGCGGAGAGTGGTCCCGATAAGATGGCGGCTCTCACAGTGGAGAGGGTGGAAAAGCAGGCTTCACTGTGCGCCACAACAGCTTTACATCTCTCGTCTTAACCACTGTCATAACTTGGCCCCTTCTGTCTTATCCACACTGAGTATAGGGGAACAATCAGCTGTCAAAGATCACACGGGGATTGTGTGCACGCGACACGCACACACCCCTCCCCCTTTCACCTCTCACCCCTAACCTCTCACCTCTCACCCCTGACCATAGCGATCGACGCCGCGACACAGGAATGTTCACGCGATTTTATGTTCATTTCTTATGGGGTTAGACGGGGGTTTCTTCTTTTTACATAGACGGGGAATCGAAACGAGGGTCGTGGTGTTTGTGTGAACGTACGTATGTGTGTGTGTGTGTGTGTGTGTGTGTGTGTGTGTGTGTGTGTGTGTGTGTGTGTGTGTGTGTGTGTGTGTGCGTGTGTGTGTGTGTTAAGATCGATTCCGAGAAAACTACAGGGCCGATCTTCATGAAACTTTACATAAACACACTTTCAGATGATATCCCCAGACAAGTTTTCCTTTTATTGATAAATGTCTTTGATGACGTCATATCCGGCTTTTAGTGAAAATTAAGGCGGCACTGTCATGCCCTCATCTTTTGACAAAATTGAGTGAAATTTTGGTCAAGCAATCTTCGACGAAGGCCGAACTTTGGTATTGCATTTCAGCTTGGAGGCTCAAAATTGTATTAATGAATGTGGTCATTAAAAATCTGAAAATTGTAATTAAAATTAAATTTTTAGATATCGATCCAAAAATAATTTCGTCTTATTTTCCATCATTTCCTGATTCCAAAAAACATAGATATGTTATATTCGGATGAAAAGCAATCTCAGAAATGTAAAAATATGACAATTTGAATTAAAATCAAAATTTCGGAAATCGAATCGTAAACAATTTCATCTTATTCCTTGTCAGTGCCTGAATCCAATAACATATAGATCTGTTATGTTTGGATTCAAAACAAGCTCAGTTGGTTAAAAAGAATAGAGATACAGAAAAGAGCGCAACACTTCCCACCATCAAACTGACTCAGCTTACAACGGGTAGCTCAGGTGGTAGAGCACTGGACTTGTGATCGAGAGGTCGCTGGTTCGAATCCGGGCCTGGACGGACTCGGGTCAACTTTATGTGCAGACCCAGAGACGGTATCCATCTCCCACCCCCGTGTCACCACAATGGCACGTTAAAGATCTTGGTCATTCTACCATAAGTGCAGATGGCTGATACCACCTAAACACGCAAACATCAAAAGCCGTGAGGGCGTAAAAACTCGAATCGTATAAACCAATTCATGTCCAATATAGGCAATTAAGACCTGACGGACAATAAGCCCCTTAAAATTTACTAAAGAGCGCTATCCTGCCACATCCGCTACTACACTATACTGGCTTATCAATTTCACTGCATTTTACACGTGCGGTGGACTGACGATATAATATTGTCTTATAATAATAATAATAATAATTCTCTTTATTTATATAGCGCCTTATCCGAAGTTCAAAGCGCTTTTATGCCGTGTGAGATGGAATTTTTTACACAATATATCACGCATTCACATCGACCAGCAAACCTCAAGCCTGTTAGGCGAATGTTCACCTTTTGCGGCCTTTATTCCAAGTCACACGGGTATTTGATGGACATTTTTATCTATGCCTATACAATTTTGCCAGGAAAGACCCTTTTGTCAATCGTGGGATCTTTAACGTGCACACCCCAATATAGTGTACACGAAGACCTGTTGACCTTGTTGAAAACATGCAGTGCGTTCCGTTTCATTCTGTGAGTTCGACAGATTGACTAAATGTAGTAATTTCGCATTACGCGATTTGTTTTTCTTCCTCGCGCCCGTGTATGTGTGTGTGTGTGTGTGTGTGTGTGTGTGTGTGTGTGTGTGTGTGTGTGTGTGTGTGTGTGTGTGTATGTGTAAGTGTGTGTGTGTGTGTGTGTGTGTGTGTATATGTGTGTGTGTGTGTGTGCGTGCGTGCGTGCGTGTATATATATATATATATAGGTGTGTGTGTATGTATGTGTGTGTGTGTGTGTGTGTGTGTGTGTGTGTGTGTGTGTGTGTGTGTGTGTGTGTTTTTAATTGAAACTGCAAGTCGCGAAAAGCGATGACTGATCAACTGACTTGAGTTCGTTATTTGGATGTTGTCAGGCAAGTTGTTCCATAAACCGGTAGTGTCTCTATTTCTCAGCTTAAAATAAAAAAATTAATTCTATTCTTCAACTTCTATTACCCTGACCGGGTCAACAAGAACAAATGTCAACAAACTTGATGACGTTCCGACAATATAACTCGTCTCAAAGCATACACTGTATACCACTATGGAACCAACAGATTGTGAATATCTTTGACGTTCCGACAATATAACTCGCCTCAAAGCTCACACTGTATACCACTATGGAACCAACAGATTGTGAATATCTTGACGTTTTGACAATATAACTCGCCTCAAAGCATACACTGTATACCACTATGGAACCAACAGATTGTAAATGTTTTTACGGTCCGACACAGTGACGGTATAACGCGCCCCAAAACATAGTCTGTACACCTGACTGCTGACAAAACAAGCCGCCAGGTCTCCAGGCAGCGGCCCTCACCAACCGGGCGAGTGCTAATCGTGTCCCTAATAGCTTCAGACGCACTCAGCCATGACGAGTGTGTTTAACCATACCTTTCAATTTGTTGCTTCAAGGAACGCTCTAATTCCATCACCGCAGTGCTAAATATACAAATATGTTTGTCAACCCGAACTCACTTCTTTATAATACCCAATATTGACGGACTGTGTGATGATATCTTCTGCTATGGTCTGTTGAGACAGTGATATCAAAATCAAGACCGGAGGTCGAAATCGAGACCGGAGGTCGAGATTTTGATATCACTGTCGAAACAGACCAATAGCAGAAGATATCATCACACAGTCAGTCAATGTTAGATATATTGCTAATTCTTTGGACATGTTGTATTTACTGTAAAGAAATTACAAATGTCGTCGATATCACTTTTGCACTGAGCTCAGTTTTGCCCAATTGACCAATGGAAATCCACGTAACATATGAAATAGCAATATTGGCTTATATAATTAGCAAAGTAGAAATCGTTAATGTTGTCTCCTAATGTTCTGTCATCACTGGCGGCAAGTAATAACTAAACAAATGAATAAATAAATAAAATACAGGATGGTATTGTATGGGTGACCATTGTATGCAGTTTAGCTGCACTCCTCTCCGTGTTGTTGGATGACTTGACCTGCTCCCTATTAAGTCTTTCTACGTGTCTTTCCAAGTCGGGCCCGTCACGCTATGAATTCTACACCACATCAATGTGGGGCATGCATTAACACCCGCTTCCCCCCCCCCCCCCCCACCAACCCCGCTTCCCCCCCCCTCTCTCTCTCTCTCTCTCTCTCTCTCTCTCTCTCTCTCTCCCCCCTGAAAATAAACTGTTATTTAAGAGCTATAAAGTTCTGGTTTCCATTGCTACATATGACGGACAATCGGA